>NW_010205015.1:0-12154 GCF_000695765.1 Mesitornis unicolor | reverse complement strand
GGGGGGGTGGGAGGATTTGGTCTATGTGTGCTGGGATGGGAAGGGGGACAGCGCATCAGAGATGGCAGTGGCACCTGAGGGGATGCACGGCCCCTTCGGTGGTCTGCACCCTGCTTTTCCCTCCATCTCCTCACTGTGATGCTCTGGATCTTTGCTGGGTTTGATCACAGCCCTGTGTCCCTGGGACGCCTGTGTGCAGCTGTGATCAGAGGGGCTGGGGGCTGTAAATCCCCCCAAAGGCTGGCAGCTGCGTGGTGATGCTGTCCTCGGTGGGTCCTGCCACCGCGTGTTTTACTGTCGGCAGGCGGCAGAGGGCTGTCCTCATGAGGGCTCACCCAAAAACGGCTCCGGTCTGGCAGCCCTCAGTGCTTCAGCGCTGCCAGAGAAGACACTGAGTAGATCTAGCACACCGCTGCGGAACAGAGCTCCTGGGCTTGACAGGGCAGAGATAGGACCACAGGGAGACTGTAGGGCCCTGCTCCAACCTGCCATGTCCTTGTGAAAGGCTCAGGCTCTCTGGATGCCCTGGGCTGGTGCCTCCATGCCATGGGCACCTGCTGGGGGTGAAAAAGGTTTGGGAGAGGAAGCAGCCAGCAGCTGAGGAACTGCAAAGGTCTGGATATGCTGCTCAAACCAGCCCCAACACTGGGCCATTCCTGAAGTACCTGAAGGGGCCCACAGGAAAGCTGGAGAGGGACTTTTTATAAGGGCGTGCAGTGATAGGAGGAGGGGTAATGGTTTCAAACTGGAGGAGGGGAGATTTAGATTAGACATTAGGAAGAAATTCTTTGCTCTGAGAGTGGTGAGGCCCTGGCCCAGGTTGCCCAGGGAAGCTGTGGGCGCCCCCCCTTGGCAGTGCCCAAGGCCAGGTTGGATGGGGCTTTGAGCAGCCTGGGCTGGTGGGAGGTGTCCCTGCTCATGGGGGTGTTGGACTGGAGGAGCTTTAGGGTCCCTTTGCACCCAAACCAGGCTGTGATTCTGTGATTCCCCATTCTCTGCAACCACTGTCTCAGGGGCAAGCAAGCAAACCCCTCCTGTAGCCCACCAGACTGCTGTGGTAGCCATCCCCCATGCAGCAGCACCCCAGGCTCGTGTCCTCCTGCCTCACCTTGCGTCACCACCTTGCCGAAGACGGGCAGGGTGTCCAGCGTGGAGCAGTTCCAGCGGCGGTTGCGGAACTGGTACTGGCACTCCTCGATGGCCAGCTGGGCCCCACGCCGCACCGAGTCCATCACCTCCAGGTTCCTCTTGCACATCTGCACCTGGCGCTGGATCAAGCCCTTCAGCTTCTCGCAGGTCTCCTCCTCAGAGATGCTCCCCACTGAAGACAGCTTCGCCAAGTACCTGTTGTGACAGCCAGCACAACTGGTGAGGGGGTGAGGGTTAAAGTCATAGAATGGTTTTGGTTGGAAAAGACCTTTAAGATCATTGAGTTCAACCATTGAACCAGTCCTAAGTCCACCACTAGACCATGTCCCTTAGCACGACATCTCCTTGTCTTTTAAACACCTCCAGGGATGATGACTCCACCACCTCCCTGGGCAGCCCCTTCCAGTGCTTGACAACACTTTCAGTAAAGAAATTCCTCCCCATATCCAACCTAAACATCCCCTGCCACAGCTTGAGGCCATTACCCCTTGTCCTATCACTTGCTATGAGGGAGAAGAGACCGACTCCCACCTCACTACCCACTCCTTTCAGGGAGTTGTAGAGGATTGGGGGACTGAATCCATATTCAGCTGGGACACCTTGCACCAGGCAATGAGGAGACCCAGCCTTTCATCCCCTCCATAGCCGAGAACTGGTGCGCATCTGAGGTCACCTTAACTGTACCACCGCAGTGGCTCCGCAGGATGTGCTTTTGGCTGGCAGAGAGCAAGCCCAGGCAAAACAGCCATCCCTCTGCCGCCCGGTCCTGTCTCTCGGGAAGCCCAGCTGCTGGCTCCCCTTTGCCTCTGTTGCCTGCAAGGAAGATATTTTCGGCGTTGTCTGAATGTGCCCGGTCAGGTCTCCTGAGTACCGGCACATCCAAGTGCTACTAGGAAAAGCCAGAGGTCTCTGAAGTCAGCCAAAACAAGCAGGACAGGCACTTGGCTGCCAGCTCCGGCTGCCACACAGCTCCTGCGGCGTGGCTGTGTGCTCGTCACCAACAAACATTGCCCTCCAAACCACTTCCGTCCTGCTTTTAGCTCCCCCGGCCCCCAGCAGGCACGGATGGCCTCTGGGAGCTGCCAGGTTTCCCAGCACTTGGGATTTAGGCAGAGCTTGAGGTGGGGAGGATGGGTTCAGGATCCTGCATGTGCTGGGCACCTCCTCCACCAGCCCAGCTTATCAGTGTGGCCACGAGGTCTTTGCTGGCCTGGAAAAGATTGGCCCTGTGTGGAGGTAACCACATGCCCTGTTTTCCGTCACGCCATTCCCAGCAGAAGGAGTTACACAGCTCTAGTGACAGCATTAGGGGAACGAGGACTCTTACTCTCCTGGGGCAAGGTCTTGGCATCTTCCCACAGAGCACATGGGCACGATGGTTCACCCTACCTGTCCCAGTGACCCAACCCACTGCACCCTGCACGTGTGCCCATTTCCCAGGTCCATCCTTCTGCCCCAGCACCTGGATCCCAGAAGGGTTTTCAGACCCGCACAGCTCAGGCTGTCAGATAACCCCAGATCCTCAATCCATGCCTGTGCCGGTGTATGTTGGGCTAAGCCTCCCTCCTTCCCATGGCTGCTGGGACCCCCTTGCAGAGACACCACCACTGGCGGAGCCCCATCCTGCTGGGGCAAAGGGATATCCTTGCGCTGGATGGGCAAAACCTCAGCACTTGCCCCCACTGAGCTTTAAGATCCTTGGGAATCACCAGGATCAGCTCACATTGCTGCCTTGTCTGCACCGAAGGATGCGAGTACTGAGCTAAGGCTTTTTTGGAAACCTCATTCCTTGACTCTGCATTTCCCAGCCCGACAGAGCTTGTGGGTTTTTTTGTTTGCTTGTTTTTTTCCTCCTCCTCCCAAGTTGCGACATCCTGCTAAGGACTTTTCCTTTGAAGCCCTGCTCGCCTCCGAGAAGTGACTGTGCAAAAGTGGCTCCTGCTCCCTGCTGGCTCCCATGTGTCTCAGGAGCCAGATCTGCTGACTGCAGCCACAAAATCCAGTTGTCACAGCCTCTTCCTCCCATTAGTCCTGCCAGTTTGCCCCAGGAGGAGAGAACAGGATTTTCTCTTCTGAGCATCAGCAGAATTATTCACCAGCATGGTTTCATGCTTACGACTCGGGGCTTGTGGGAGACGGTGAGAAAGCCGGCTCGGCTTGCAGAGTCCATGGGGAGTCTGCATTGCGAGCCGTCAAAAGCCTGCAGCTTTCTCTGCGCAGGGAGATCACTTGGTGCAATGCCTCTTGGACAGCAGGAAGTGGCGGGCTGCCCTGCTTTGGGAGCCAAGTTATGTTCTAGCCTTTGTACCAGCTAAGCATCTCTGTCTGAGGCTTTCTGCTCCTCCAAGGGTACAGCCCTGTTTACAGAGGACTGATGTATGTGCATGGCTTGGAAACCCCACTGTGGCCAAACCCAGGGCTGCCACCTTTCTGCTGTTCCCCCTGCAATGCAATGAGTGTCCCCATTCCCAATCTGCAGTCCTGGATGTGGGGTGTTGGAGTTGCTGTCCCCACACCTCACTGCACTCAGCTGACCCAGGATGAAGGCAGCAAACCACCCTCGGGAGCTCCCAGGACATTGTTTGATGCTGAGCAAGCCTGCAGTGACTGTGACAGCTCTGTCCCCTCCCTGGTCCAGCCATCATTTCATTTTGGGCATGGGGAAGCTGACACACAGCAGTGTGGTGAGATTCATCCCATGACACTGTTGATCAGCTCTGAGCCTGGAAGCCAAGAAAACCAGATTCTGCCTCCAGCATGAACCCCTTGCACTGATTTGGCTTTCCGCCCCCTTGCTGTAAGTTAACCAGCATTTACAGCAGGGAACCAGCTCCAGCATAGCCAGTCCTGCCCATGAATCAGTGATCAGCCCGACTGGCAGGAGAGAGCCATGCCGCAGGTGAAACAGCCCCAGTCACACCAGCTCTGCTCAGGATGGGGGCATTATCGCCTTTTCTAATATATTTCCCAGCTCAGTGGGTTTCTCCGGGCAATGGAGAGCTATACATTCAAAGCACACAACGAGAAAAGCATGACAAGAGCCTTTCAAGCCTTTCCAAGTAGATGTGCCTGATAAGATGCCTCCCCAACAAGCATTTAATGCTGTTTGGGATGATAAAACAAAGGCCAAGGATGCTTCAAAGACAGGTACAGCTCTCCAAGAACAGGTCTGGTAATTTGTTTTGCAGGGCAGGCAAATAAGTTGAAGCTATCCAGAATGGTGCTCTGGCCTTCCTCCCCCATAACAGATGCTCTGTACGCCAGCGTCTCTCCTTGGCCCTGCCTCTCCTTGGGGATGGAGGCAACTGTGCCTAAAAAGCCCTGGCCCCACCAAACTCCCAGGTGTTACCAGTCTCCTACATCCCGTCAGTACTACCACTGCTTTCCAAATGAGGCACCTTTTCTTTGGTGAGGGGAGGCTCCCATCCTGATCCCTGCTCCAGGAAGTATCCAGAGGTTGAGTCAAGGATGTAAGGAAAGACCTTTACTGAAGGATCTCAGCTTTGAGGCTTTCACATGGCGTCTCTCTGCACCACATTTGGGGGCATTGAGCAGGAACATCTTGCTGCTTTTCCCCTCTCTGAGGCAGCTGAAGGGCAAGGTAAGAGCTGAGAAATGCGCTCTGCCCTCACCAGCACTCAGAGATGCTTCCACCCCATGACTCACAGAGCTTCTCAGGGCTGTGGAGTCCAGGGAAGGCATCAAACCCATCTGCAATATCCTACAGTCACCATGGAAACCCAGCTTTAGCACTGCGCCTGGTCCTTAACGAGGACCTTGCTCCAAACTTTGTTTTCCTGGACCAAGGTGGTAGAAACCATGGACAAAGCCGTTCTCCCTCTACCCACCTGACAGCAGGATGGGTACAATAGGAGCAAACCCAACAGTTCCTGCCCTCCGCAAGGTCTCAGTGCAGATCTCCATCCTGATACCACATCTTGATTGCTGTGCAGAGCTTTAGATTGTGACTTATGTCTCACATCCAGCCACAAAACAGCCCTGCTTGTGGGAAAATACCCGAAATAATGGCACAGTTTCTTCCTTTTCAAAGATTGGGCAAAGAATGTTTCAAGGGGTGAGCTCCTGTCCATGACATTTGTTCAAGTTTTGTCTTCCTGCTTCATCATGAGATTTATGTTTCTTTTCTCCTGCGAGTCTCCTCTCTCCAGGCGAGTCACTCACAGAACAAGCTCCCTTTTAATAAAAGTCGCAGATTTAACGCAAAGCTGATAAAAAGCTCTTCCTTTTTTTAATTTTTTTTCCATCCACAGCATATAGATCAAGATTGAAGCCCCATACTTTAAGCATCTGCAGTTGATCCACCCTGCAAGATGGCAAATAAGGAAACCTCAAATCCAGGGAGCTTTGAAAAGGGGGAAAAAAACCAAAAAACCCTACTTAAATAAAAATGATGGTAATAATTTCAAGAGGAAGAATAATCGGTGGGATGACAAGACGACGTTGGAAGAGACACAGCAGTTGGCAGATAGAGCCAGAAGGAGAGGGGAGGAGATTCCTTGCCGTGGGAAGGTGTGGAAATTTGAGTCATTGACAAATTCTCAATAGAGGCAGGTCAGGGAAGATGTAGCAGATGTCTTGGAGAAAGCAGAAAGCTCTGGTGTTTCTTTTATTTAAAAAAAATGAGTTTCATCTGTGAGAACTCTTTGCATTGTTTCATTTTGGGAATATTTTCCTGAAGAGGGTAACAGCCAGACCCAGGCCCGTGGTATTGCTGCTACATCACTCAGAGATGCTGAGAAGTCAGAGGAGCTCAGAAGCTTCACCCTCTTCAGTGAACACTCAGCCTGCCTGGGACACCTGCCTGGCCAAGGCCACAAAAGGCTTGTTCAAGTCTTGCATTGCAAAGATGCTCCAGCTCTGCTCCTCTCCGAGAGGCAGACTCCACAAACACCCCCCCTGCTCATGGAGCAGCAAAGTCAGCCTGGATCCGCACTGTGTCTTGTGGCTGGACATATGGTAGCCAGTGGCTGATGTATTTAGGATGTATGGAGATGGACAGACACACAGAGAGAGAAAGGTACCAACCAGGCACTGCAAGGAGACATCCTGTGGCTATGGAGAAGGGGATCAACTTTTCCGTGTTGCTTTCCCCTTCCAAGGAGAGCGAAGGCATGGGGAGGTGTCCCAGGGTTGCAGGTCAAAGGATGCTCCAGGTGGGCCAGAGAGCCCATGTGCTTTCTCTTGGTGTCCCGAGCTTCCCCTGTGCCAAGATGGCCAAGCTTGTAGATACCACCCACGTCCTCGGCACAGTTCAGCCGGTCTGCCAAATTGGGTATGTTCCTGGCAGGAGCTGCTGGACACCTGCAACCTGCAAGGCTGCCCTTATCCAGCTGATGGCTCTGCAGCCATGTCCATCCCAGAGACTAGGGATCCCCTCCTGGGATTACAGACCCTGCCTTTCCATCACTGGTGAGTGTAAACCATGATTTACAAAGGCATCATCTGAGAGCCTGGCTGGTTTCTTCCCGGGAAGAAAAGCAGCTCCCGGGCTCAGTCCTTCCAGCCACAGTTACTGCACATTTCATCTCTTGGCTGAAGCCGTGCTTTTCACACCCTGATCTCCACCTCCAATTAACAGCTGCCAAAACAGTCTCCCAGGAGGAGGCATTGCTGTGCTTACCATCACCTGCCTACAGACCCAGACCGCAGTGTGCAGCTCCACCGCCTGAGTGCAAAGGTAAACCTACAGCTCAAATCCTGCCCCTCCACACCTCAGACACCGCACCTAACACTGCACAGTGTCTAGGATGTGCGCCTAGCAAACACCCACCTACCCAGGCACCAAGTGCTGGCCTGCCTCACTCATCACAAGTCTCTAGGGACAGCGAGATGGCCTGGCTGCTGGTCCAAACGTCTCCACTTTGCGATGGGGAAGACCATGGGAAGATCCTGAGAGCAACGTCTACTCTGCAAATCCACTTTGGATGTGTAATAAACATCCTTTACTGCATCTTCCTTCATAAGCCACCAGAAGCTACTCCTGGGCTCGAGTACAGCAGCAATGCCTTCTTGCAAGGGGAGGCAAGTGCGGGCCGCAGGGCTGAGCTTTGTGGGAATTCCCCTCGTGCAGTGCTTCAGGCTAGACCTGGTTAGAAAAATCTTGATAAGCTTTTAGTTTTGATCAGAATTTGCAAATATGTGGCAAGAGATGCCTTCTGCAGGGTTAGTTTGATCTTGCCCAACTTGCAACAGACCCCAGGCTGCTTTCCATCGGCCAAGATACTCAATTAATCCCCCCCCTCAAGTAATTTAATGAAAGCACAATATTGGCTCTGGTTCTGCTGAGCCAGCCAGATCCTGCACGCCACCTTCCCAGCTGCAAACCACAACAGCAGCTCCTGGAGAGCCTGGGGGATGCTGCTGGGGGTCACCCACAGGCACAGGGGGCAGGCACCCTGGGGCTGGAGCCAAATGAAGGTTACTGGCACTTGGTATCCAGAGCAGAGTCTGCCATCCAAGCAGCCTCAGATGACTGAGATTTTTGTGGATTCACAAGGCTTTCAAGCTTTAAGAAAAATCAGCAAGTATTGTAAGAGCCAGCGTCATTGCACTTGTAAGGAAATATGGAAGAACCTCCTGGAAACTGTTAACCTCCAGGATTGCTCAGCAATTTCATCATTTCAAGAAAGCCCAAATAAACGGCTGTAATGCATTTCTCTCCATCTGCAAGGATGAATTAATTGAGAGGACAGTAGCTCTCAGCAGAGTAACATAAACATTTTTTTGCCTCAATGCAAAAGTCCAGTTCTGACTCATGGAGTCATAGCAAACCATGCAAAAACGAGAAATCTGCTTCTTGCTGTTGCTCACATTTGGAGCTGATCTGATTCTGCACAACCCAGGGTGCAGGGTGGTTTTATCTCACTCATGCTTATCCTCCCTGGAATAAGGCTCTGCTACTGAAGACTGGGGAATGGTTTTATTTGAGGTTTCCTTAGGAAAAGAGGAAAATGCTCATCACTGCTGAGGAGCCCGAGAGCGCGGATCCCTCCTGAAGTCTCCCTGCCACACAGGACCAGAGCTCAGAGATAAACCAAGCTGGCTGGACATCCAGCACCAAGGTTGGCAGAGGTCTCTTGCCTCTGCAGGATGCAACCCTTAAAGCCAGCCTACTTTCATTGCTGAGCTAAAATCAGCTTGTTTTGTCAAAAAGATATAAATAAATGAATAAATAAAAATTAAAAACATATTTCCGATGTAGGTTGCTGGTTTAGCTCTCCCTCTCCCTCCTTGCGCCCTTGGGAATGGGTGTCACTGGTTGCATGCACCAACATCACGGACCTGGCAGGATCCCCAGAGCAATGTCAAGATGCTTTGGGCACCCCAAAAGTGGAGAGCGACTCATCCACTCCCACAGTGGCCCTCAAAGCAAGGAAATCCTCCATCAAACCAAATAGCTGCGATCTGCCATCCTATCTACCAGAGCAGATGTGACCAGGGAACCTTCTTGGTGCTGTCCCCGCACCAAAAAACAAGGGCGCAGGGAGGGGAGCGGGGCTTGGCAGGAGCCGCTCTGCCCTCCAGCTACCTGCACCTGCCAAATCAGCGCCGCGGCATCCTCGGGAAAATGCTGGACCGGTTCCTCGCCAGGTGGAAAATGGGAGGGTTGCAGCCGCAATGCAAAGAATCTTGTACAAAATTCAACCCAGCCAGGTTCAAGGCGAAGTGAGCTTTCCTAGTAACCAAAGCTGGGGAGATTCACCTTAAAAAAAACCCCAAGAGGTCTGGTTTAAAACCAGACAGATGCAAGTGTGGACCGAGGAGTGCTTCTTCCTGAATCCTCTACGTTGAGCAGTGACCCAGACTGGCACAAAATGCATGTTCAGACTGCTTTTGCAACATCCCCACTACAAAACTTGCAGGGCTGAGCACGGAGAATCAGGCCCTGCGTTTGCAAAGCACCTTGTGATGCCCAGAGGAAAGGGGGCCAGGGAACCCCAAACTCCTTTATCCCTCCCTCTCCAGCCCTCAAAAATGGTTACTATTAGTGGGCAGCTGCTTAGCCAGGCTTGTTTGGACACTTGCAAGGTCTTCAAGCTTTCCCAGAATGCTCAAATTCATTTTTTTTCTGAGGATGTAAAAGCCCCTGTGTTCCTGGCTCTTTAAGCCAAGTCCCAAGCCCAGACGGAAGTTTTAAACCCCTGTAAATAGGGGGTAGGCAGAGCTGCTGGTGGCACACCCTGCTCTGCAGCGGCACGACCACATCTCAGGCTGCTCAGCGTCCATATGGAGAGCCTCCTCCAAAGCCACTTCCAGCTGCAAGAAGATGGAGAGAGGCTGCAATGATTCCCAGAAAGCTTGATAATGAGGGGCCTCACCCATGGAGGACCCCTGCCCTGTTGTACCTGATGCCTTCCAGACACAAGAATTGACTCCCATCATTCAAATCACCCAAAAAAGCTATGGATCACAGCAGCCCCAGTGCCATGTGCTTACATCCACACCTCACTTTGCACATTTTCTAGTTCACCTCTTCAGGTGGACTTTCGTCCCTCCAAAATAGATAAATAAATGAACAAATAACTAACTAACAACTGCTGGCCCCTTACCTCCCACTGAGCCCAGAGCCCAGTGCTCCCATGCCAGCTTCAGCGAGGTGCTCGTTTGGCTGAAACCCTCTATAAAATGACCCCGGCATCGGAATGGTTTTGGGCCACTGAGGGAATGGGGTTGCAAATTCAACCACATTACTGCATGAGCAGGTTCAGGAGCTGAGTCGAGTCTGGGAAATGCAAGTTGCTTTTGAAAGTAACTCAGCTGTTTCCCCTATATAAAGCACATCCCTGGACTCCTCCAGAGATAAAGCAGGAGCTGGAGGGACCTTCCCATGCAAAGCCAGCAAGGTCTAAAAGGCACCAACTACAGTCCTTTATTTGATTTTACAATTCTATGCCTGAAGAGGCAGAAGGAAAAGCTTTAAAACTCTCTGAGGCTCCTAAGGCAGGAGGAAGAGCAAGCTGAGGCTTTCATGAGAAGGGGGAGCAGAGCATCTCCTTGAATTTGGAGAAGAGAGGTATTCTGGATAGGCAGCAAGCCAAGCAGTGACTCCCAGAACTCAGATACTGAGAAAACACACCTGAGGTTTGCTTCCTAACCAGGGAAAGTAGTTTGGTCTGTGTAATGAAAAGATTTGGCAAAGTCTCTTCCAGCTCAACGGTTGCCGTAGCAGAGCGATCCCTCCAAGAGATACCCACAGGGCCTTTCCTATGGCATGGGGTGGCTCAGGGGACACCATCTGCATGGCCAAAACCAGCCCTTCCCCACAGAGCCAAGCTTACAGAGAGCCTTCAGCTCAAGTGTTGCAAGCGGCGTCTCTCCGAAGCGCCGGGGGAATGCGAGTCCGGACAGGTCGAAAGCAGCTTTAGGGGAAGGAAAAAAAAAGTCACAACGGAGCTTAATCACTAATCCAGCAGGTTTCTGGAAAAGCAAACTCCACCGTGCGCTGCCACCCAGCGCACACACCTATGCACAGAAATATGCGCCCGGTGAGGCTGGATCCGGCCCCGGTGCGCGGCTCGGTGATAGAGCAGAGCACGCCAGAGCCCACACGCGTGAGGCTTCACGAAAGACGTACGAGGCACACTCATTCCTCGAATATCTGATAACTCCTGGGATCCTTCTAACTCTGTTTATTGCCTCCGGCAGCCTTTGTTTCTGATGTGAGAAGATAAACAATGGGAATTGTCTTAATCCTGAAGGCAAAGAATAAAAAGCACCGAGCGGGGGACGATCCTTTTATCATGATACATTTGCAACATCAAAAAAAAAAAATCATCTGACCCCCTTCCTTTCAGCCGTGCTGAAATGCATCTGCTTTTCCTCCCCTGTTGGCAGGAATGAGCCCCCCGCGCCCACCCCTCCTTGCTCCGCCAGCACGGACGGCTGCACACAGCCCTCCCGGTCTATTGCGGCAAACCACCCCTCCGCCTCGACTTCCCAAATACCATCCTAGCTGCGTGCGGCGCCGGGGACTTAGGGAGAGTCCTATCTCTGAGGCTTGTCGACCTGGATCATGAAATCCCCCCCTTTGCCAGCCCCTTCCTCATGCAGCCAAAGCTGCTCCTCTGCAGGGACCTGCCACCATCCCGCAGGGCTTCCTCAGCAGGACGTTCTCCCTGCAGGAAAAACACTCCCATGGTTCCCAATATACCTTCAGCAGAAGCGTGACAGCTTAAAAGACCACCTCGATAGCTGCTAAGATCCACCCACCACTTGCCAGAGATGCGTGGCACGCAAGTCGCTCCATCTGGCAAAGGAGGAGGGGAGTAGGACTCGGTGCTAATGCATCCCGGGCAGCTACTGATGGGCAAGCACCTTTTCCCATGGGCAGGACACTTGGAGAGTGCCACTGACCTGGCGGCTTCCCCGGGACTTAGGGAGCATCCTCCAAAACCCACCCACCACTTGCAAGCCTCCAGCGAGCCAAATCTAAAGGCAGGAGAGACAGGAGCTGTATCTGGACATGGAGAGGTCTCCTTGGGCAGGGGATGTTCTTGTGAGACCATGCCCACCTGGGCGCAGGTGTTGGGAGAAGCACAAGCCACTCTGACAGCCCCAGGGACTGCCCGGGTCTCTGCACTTGCTGATAGAGACCCAGGGAGGTGAGATGGAGGGGGCTCACGCTCCCAGGCTGGGAGCTGGTCCGCTGGGTGCGTGCACCGGGCACTAATCAGCCCACAGCAGCCAGCGATGCTGGCAGCAGGGGAAGTGCCATCTCCCACCAGACAAGATTAATTAAGAGGAACCGGTGCTTTCGTTCAAAGTTAGGTGGGAAGGTGCTTCAAAGTTAGGTGGGAAGGTGCTATCATGTTCCAACCCCTCTGCCCCAGGGGTCTCTCCCCAGAAGACAGTCCCACTGCCTTGGCAAACACGCAGGAATTTTCCAGAATGATTTCCGCCCCTGTTTACCTTACACATTATTACAGTGTTTGTTCAGTGGGTTCCCAATGTCACTGGGCTCGTCTGTGGCGTGCAACAGCCCCCC
>NW_010205014.1:0-11055 GCF_000695765.1 Mesitornis unicolor | reverse complement strand
TCTCTGTGCTCGGCCATCCAGCCTGTTTTTAGCCCAGTAAAGTGTATGCCCATCCAAACCATGCCCAGCCAGCTTCTCCAGGAGGATGCTGTGGGAGATGGTGTCCAAGGCCTTACTAAAGTCCAGGTAGACAACGTCCACAGCTTTCCCCTCGTCCACCAAGCAGGTCACCTCGTCATAAAAGGAGATAAGATTAGTCGAGCAGGACCTGCCCTTCCTGAACCCATGCTGACTGGGCCTGATCACTTGGTTGTCCTGCATGTGCTGTGTGATGGCACTCAGGATGATTTGTTCCATCAGCTTCCCTGGCACTGAGGTCAGACTGACAGGTCTGTAGTTCCCTGGGTCTTCCTTCCAGCCATTCTTGTAGATGGACGTCACGTTTGCAAGCCTCCAGTCGACTGAGACCTCCCCAGTCAGCCAGGACTGCTGATAAATGATGGATAATGGCATGGTGAGCACTTCTGCCAGCTCACTTAGGACCCTGGAGTGGATCTCATCTGGCCCCATAGACTTGTGTATGTCTAAGTGGTGTAATAATTGCATCTGATCTCCCTCCTTTTCTCTTTCCATCCTCAAGTTTGCAAGCTGGGTTTTCTAACACTGGGAACCTGCCATGCTCTATGAATGTCCCATGCATTTATAAATGCACAGAATTTTCCAACCACAAATCAAAATCTGTAACAATACTGTGAATAAATGTACATACAGATTCTTTTGTAAAGTATGTACTTCTGTCTTCATTAACTATTTGGTCTTGATTAGATGTTCACTTCCCTGCAATTTATTGGAATCATATACTCACTGGCTGCCTGAGCTGTGGGAACTTGAGCTGGATTTACAGAAAGTGCCAGAGAAGGTGGACTAGGAGGCGAAATATATTTTTTTTGGACAAGTAAGATGATTGTGCTTGTTTACATCTGCCTATGGAGTCAAAAGACACAACTGTAAGTACATAACTCATAATCCTGAATAGTTACATTAGATACATGCTCTGAAAGTGGCCTGAGTGAACAGGAGGGCTGAATCTGAATTCTGCATATGAGCTTTCTTATTCTGTTAACAGTACAAATGATTACTAAATTAGAAACAGCTGGACCTCTGCAACTAAAATCAGAGCACTGAACACTTACATCACAGAGAACATACAAACAACAATGTAGACTATTCCTAATTGCTCTTGTCCATGTCCATAACCCCACAAATTACTGACACTCTCATGCAAGACCAGGAATAATGGGCCTTAAACCTGCCATCTGGCTCGTTGCTTACGAAGGCCGGACTGCCAGTTTCTGAACTAAACTTTAAAACAGCAGATTTTCAATTTCATTATTATTTTCATAAGACTCCACTACAATCAGTTCTGCACAAGAGCTCACAGGCAGCAGTCAATAGTGATGGCTGTTATGCTCTCTGATTGCATGTGGGTGCTGAGTCTTGATAAATATGTTCTTATTCCAATACTATTACTATATCATAGCTATGTTTTAAAGAGTTTTGTAATTTTTTTCAGAAGTTTTGCTTGGCTTGAGAGAAGATAAATTTATCCCATGGCAAATATGAAGTTATAAAAATGTCACTGATAAAACCAACAAAATGTTACTGTCAAGAAACTGAAAAAAATACAGCCAACGTTAATGAGACTGAGACTATTGTATATGTAGTTCCTGTGAAATCGTAACCAGAGGTGTAACTTCTGATGATTTCATTGTTTATGAATTGAGTCAATTTTTCATTAGCAAATCTGCTAAGTAAGCAGTACATTAATTAACTTTTCTCAAGTACTCTCAAATCTACATTTGAGTATTTAATATATCTCATCAGTTACCTGTCTTATAATATTAGACTATTTCTAGGTGGAGGACTATCTTTATTGCTTAAGATTACTAAGAATAAGTTGCCTTGAAAAACATACCTGATTATCCAGTTTTTCATCAGGAGCAGCGACAGACTTGCTAGTTCTGTATTGCTGCAAGCTAAAGATAAAATCAAAGGAGCAGGTGAAGATTCATATAATAAAATGTGGTTTTTTTTCCATTTTCTTTCATTTATTTGGAGTCTGTAAAATAAGTTTCTAGCTATGAATGAATATTATCCATTAACTTAGCAGAATCATCTATTTACTAACCTTTGCTTTTTGTGCACATATTTTGTGGTTTGGTCTTCCATTATTTTAAGAACTCCAGCATCCTGTGCTCCATTTCTTCTTAGTTTGTTATCTTCTTTTGGGGGTCATTATTTTCTATGTTTGTTAGTTCTGTGACAGGATAGTGATGATCAAAATTTTCTATTTTGGCACAGAACTGTTATCTACTTCATGTGTGCTTTAAACCCCTCTGTACTTTTACACTATTTTCACTGTAGTCTGCTCAAAGAGTTCTCTCACATCTCAGCTGTAGGAATGTCACTGTTCAATAGCATATAGTTAAACGTTATATGGGAGGGAGGGGAGGAAACACATCCTCTTCAGTAGTAATGTAGCCATGGATAAAATGACAATGAAAGTTGAAGTGAAGAAATGTTTTCCCTGACATACTGATAACGTGTTGGGGTTTTTTCCATTTAAAATTGCTGTTGAATTATGGGATCATTGTACTCCAGTCTTTACAGTATCTGCTTAGTATTTTTTTCCTAATAAATAAGATTAGACAAATCCATCAATTATAGTAAAACATTCCCTGTATCAGTATACAATGATAAAAGACTCATCCAAAGTAGAACTACAGCTCTTTGAATATATTATTATTTAAAAAATTAGAATACTGTTCTGATAGCAATAATCCAATTTGTGCTTTAACTATAGATTTCTCAAAACTTAGCTTTACTCTGCCAACTTTCTAAAAAGCATGTTTTAGCAAAAATGATGACAACAAACAGTTGTACCCTTTTGATATTTAATGTGATTTTGGTTCGGTTATTCTGGCCTTGTTCCTCACTGTGGTTTACATTAAGAGTAACAGCAGTTCCTTTGGCCTTGTTATTCCACTTAGGAGCGTTATGCTCTCTTTGATCTTGGCTGAGACGATTTCACTGAGAGGTCTGTGATACCGTATCACTCTTTCCAGATTCCCAGTCTGCAGAATTTGAATGACTTGGTGTGCAGAGAGATCCACTGGATTCATTTTGATCTGCATAAAAATTGATATTGGAAAATGGAAATATAAATCTTAGCCATATTTATTCTTATGCTCCTTCATCATCCCTTTTCATGACATTAGTTAAATGTACCTTTTTTCTCTAAACTGTATCTGTTTTTCTTGAATACCATTGTTATGGGCTTGCTTATATTTTGTGTGCAAAACGGGGACAGGTTCTTTCTCACCCCATTCTACAGGACACATTTCATGATTTTCTAGCTGATGACTGCTTTGTATGCTTTCTAAAAATTGTTTGCTTTTTTCAGGCTTCTGTTGGGGAAGACTGGATAATCTTGATCCATGACCAAACCTATTAGCTTCTGCATGAGAAGGATGTCTTTATTGAGTTGATGATGATAATGGATAAGCATCTTCAAAGTATTCCAGTTCAGGTAATAAATATAATTCAGGATAAAGTGCCTAATATATGCAGTATATTCATCAGACAGGAAAAAGGAGGAAATGTGCAATGTAAAAAGCTTATGAAAATGATACCTTAAAAGCACTGAATACAAACATAAGGAGGAGCAAGTGACTTCAGTTCCAGTTCTGTTTCTTGCGTTGCTTTCACCTTGGAAGATAAAGAATGGAAGCATAACCAGTAAAATACTTTTTTGTCAATAATGTTGCGTATCACTTAATTTCTTTATTCTATCATCTTTATATACTACATTTGTTCATAACCAGCATTATCTTCTGTAATGGCCTCATGGGGAAGAAGGAACACAGACTACTCTGTTTTCTGACATGGTACTGGAACTTTATTTTGTCTATTTTTCAAAATCTCAATCAGACTCACAAGAGTGCATGGATGTACTGAATATTTTTTTTTGTACTTTGCACTTTCTCTTACGGCTCAAAGGACCTGATCCAACAGTTGCAGCAGAAGAAAGTCTTAGACTATCTTTACTGTTGCTTCAAGCTGAATCTGAATCGAAATGCTGAATGTCACATAATTGTCTCTATTCACCAGATAAAACACTGCAAAATATTTAATGTATATAGAAAAACAGTTCTATTACTCTCCCATGTCATCTTGTATTTATTGTTTGTCTTGATATCCTTGTGTGATATACACTTTCAGATTTCAATAGTTGTTTGAAAATCAAAGCCTAAGATAATCAACGTTTATTTGAAAGATATGCTCCAATAGAAAAAAAAAGGATTAAACTAAACATGGGCCCTAATTCTATTCTGAGTAATGGCCAGGCAATGCCATTGATTCACTGTTAGCAACATAAGCTATATGCAAGAAAAGGAAGAGCAAATTAACTCAATTTTGGTTTATGTTTATTTTTCCTTTAAAGACCTTTACTTGCAAGTAGGGCACAGGCTCTTAATAATGCTTACGTTGTTAATGTTGTGAAACAGAAGACTGGGGGGCGGAAACACTCAACAAATATTTGATCATGGAGATACAGTTTAATGAGGTTACCGTGACCCTAAACAACAAATAAACCAGTTAGTTGGTTTATTGCTTTACGCTTTACTTGATGTTTAACTTTATAACAACAGCTAACACCCAAATTTAAAATTATATCTTTGTTGCTAAAAAATTTCACTTGTATCTACCAGTGTCTTTAATTCTCTATTAAAGTAAGGTATTTTATTAAATTCCTGACATTCTAAACAAAGCTGGGAAATTTCTCCATTTATCTCAGAACTATCAGTGGGGAAAAAATCATAACATCTTACTTATCATCACACAGTTAAAAACACCTCAGTTCTTTGAAGGCATATGCACATTTTCAGATTCAGATGGTGCCAGAATTTTCCACCTAGTTTTTGCACATTACTTTAGTATTTATTCTACTCTTCTGTGTAAGTAATTTTAGTGATAATTCAACTACAAATAAAATAAAGAACAGCATTGAATTTCCAGCCTGCAATTAATTTCCAAATTTGTGAAAAACATTTGTGAAATGAGTAGAGAAAAAAAAGTCTTCTGTACTTATATACATCAGTTGGACTGATTTTCAAGCTTATTTAATCTTTAGCTATAGTCTATAAGATAGAAACATACAGAGAATCAATGTGAGGAACAGTTATGATTTAGAGATGTATGTTTTTGATCACACAAATCTCGGGTGGTATTACTGGACTGATCAGTGGAACTGAACAGTGCATCCAGACAAGTTTTCATTCAGAGACAGATATTTAAAGACTTTTGAGCAGGTCACAGCAGGAACCCTTACAGGAACTATGACTTACTCAGCTTCCACTGCAAATTTTTCAAGTGCCATATACCCAACCATGCACTGGTAATAACCTTAGGGGGATTTTTTTTTTAATGCAACCAGATTTGTCATATTTAATCCACTGATTTATCAAAACTAGAATATTTTGACTGGATAGCAACTAATTACATCTGATGCTTTAAAGGATGTTTCTAACATACCTGTCCAGCTGTGCCCTTGAATTTGGGGAAGTAAATGTGCTTTGATAAGAGCTTATGCTCCACATGTTTAAAAACAAATGCTAACAGTGCTCCTAGAGTTATGTCTGTGTTCTGGTTATGTTATATATAATCTGTAGGAACAAAATCTGTGGTTTGCCTTATAGAAGAGAGCACTAAAGAAAAAAAAACACCAACCCAAAACCCAAATTAACTTACCACTGCTAGTTTTTTCCCAATGCATTTTAAAAATCTGAATTTATCTGCAACTGCAACTCTACCCAGGTATTCTCCAGGCTTCTCCCGTAGCACTCTTAATGCGATGTGAGGAGACACCCTAGAATGTTGCTATTCATTAATACATCTGTAAGATCAAATAGTGATGGCTATGGGAACTATGTCCTGGAACCGAACCTGAGGCCAGAGAGCTTTGGTGTGGTAGAGGCAGAGCATTGTATCAAGTTATGATAGATTGTATTACAAAGGCTTTCATGACATTTAAATAGCAATATTTATATTTTCAAAACCCCATACAGAGGGAGAAGATGGAAGTAGCTGAAATTTGAAAACTACCCCTTCAGAATGCTCTTGCTCATCTACAGATGAATAACAAAAATATTGGAAACCACAGTCATGTATTTCCATATAGATGACAAAGTTTCACAGGGCTGGTCCAGGATTGTAGAACATACCCCTTCAGGCACTAAGGGCAACAGGAGACTTCATCACTGTCCACTTTAAGTAGCAGGCACATTCCTTTGATCTTATCTTCTCTAACATAAATTGACAATTGGGTGTGTGCATGTGTACATGCAAATATATTTTAAATCAAAACCAAACACTGCAGTGTGAACACTTCCACCATAGTTTGAGGATAAGAGAGCTGACGTTGCATCATTTAATGTACTACTGGAAACCATGCAAATACTAAAGTAATGAGCTCAGTATAAAAATCACCATAGAATAAAAAGCATCTCTGCAGAATAAAAGAAAATGTGCAAGAGGCACACAAAAGCCCTGCAGCACAACATAAGCAATTATAATTGCTTCTATGCTGCTGTATAAAATAAACCAGGGAACAAATTCAGGCCTGAGACTTTTAATCACACATGCT
This sequence comes from Mesitornis unicolor, assembly GCF_000695765.1. Lineage (NCBI taxonomy): Eukaryota > Metazoa > Chordata > Aves > Mesitornithiformes > Mesitornithidae > Mesitornis > Mesitornis unicolor. Next base: position 4,409 of record NW_010205014.1, on the reverse strand, counting down.
GATTAAGCTTTAGTATATTACCTTGCATGATTTTGGCCCAGGCAGCTATCATTCTTCAAGCAGTGCACAGCCATAGCTTGGGGGATAGCACATGCCATTCTTAGTAAATAACATGAACAAGAACGTACCATCCCTTCAGCTTGGACAGACCTTCAACATTAAGCTGTCAGGATTTGTTTGTACTCTCAAACAGCCCTATATGCATTCATTTCACACCCTAGGTATGTAAAACCACCCTTGGTTTCATCTCATAAACACAGTACTTCAGTGAGCAACAGTACTTCCCTTGCATTACTGCAAACACCCTGCACTTAGAGGGCCCTCCTCAAGACCATACATCTGCCTTGGAGCACAGGCACACAGCAGAGGAGATCCAAGTCTGCAGAGTGGACAGATCTAGGCCACACTGCTTGGTCCCTGTACATTTACCTCCTGCTTATTTCTTCCCCAGCCACTTTTTGCCCTTGCTTGCTGCACATATTAGCCCTAATGTAATTTATTTCAAGTGCATCAAGAAATATGTGAACGATAGATACATAATTCAATACACATCCTTCCAAGACCTTACATGAGAATAGAGCTGATCTATAACTCAAATATCTCTCATTCACTATCATTTCTTCAAGCTCTTGTCTCAGGGAAGATAAGCCCATTGAACAGTCTTCTGAAACCCAATAAATGCAAGCTTTTTCAGAGACAATTCTAAAACTGCTCATCCTTCACTGATAATGCCCTTCCAAACCACCATGGAAATCTAAATCTAATGCATGTATGAAGAAAGGAAAATCATCTAAGCAACTATGATGTACCATGGGAGAAAATTATGTATGTATATTGAACCTGGGATATAGAGCAGAAATTTACCTAAAAATTGTTTGCCAGTGCAGCTGCTAGGAAAATATAATACTATATTTCTTAATTGCTGCCACTGGCTAGCAGAAGACTATTCACATCTGAGCCATTTGCTTCAGGGTGTGCCTTTAAAAGTAATGCAAACTAGAGTTCACTGCAGCAATCTCATCTAGAAATAACAGAAGTGGCTTCTGTGGTAGAGAATAAATAAAAGATCACAGGAGCTGAGAAATGAAGTTCATGGAAACAAGAACTGAGGGCCATAGACAATTACACGCACAGTATTTTCCTTTAATTTCATGATTAATGGAAGTGGCCTGTACTTAGACCTAGGAATCCTTTATTAAGCTGACTCAGACAGCTCGGATTGTACTAGGATTGTCAAGCTGACTGGACAGTGCTATCAATGACATCCAAGCAGTGTCAGTACCAGCAAGGCTGCAGTTCCTACCCCTGGATTATAAGAGAGAACATTTAATTTATTTTTTTTTAAGACAGTGATACACTGAACAGGTGCTAGTTATTGCTAATGGTAATGTACTGCAGCATTGCATAGTACCCCTAGAATAATTAATTAGCAATTATTTAAATTCATTATCAAGCAACAAATACCCAGACAGATATAAACCCATTGAAATAAATGAGAATTCTAATTAAAGTTGATGCCTCAAAACTGAGCCTTAGTGAAATAAATTTACACTGGAGAACAAAGGACAGTCACAGATGTCCAAACACATGAAATAATTTGAAGTTACCACTCCAGACGTGTATTTTGCACCTCTTGGCTGGAGACTGGTACAGCAAACAAAACTGATGCATGGACTTAGTTCATCTGGGTTTGAGAAACATTTCCACAGAAGAAGCTGTGAGAATTAATAAATTCTGCCCTACGTGCATATACCTGACGGCTGTTGATCTTTTTAGCTACACACTGTATTGTCTTAAGTGGACAATGCACGCCTAAATTTAAATGAGTTAAAACCCACATTCCCTGCAGTTTAAGCTAAATCGACAGGCTTTGCAGAGGAGTGGACAAGGTGCACGTAAAAGCTCCATTTCAGCACACATCTTTATGTTATATGATTTTTCTGCAACTTCTTACCACACTAGATACAAACAGATTTTGTAAGTGTTATTAAAAAGCTAGTAAAGATTAAAAATGCCACTCTCTGAGCCAGATTTGGGCCTAGGACTGGGAACTGGGGTATCCTTTCACCAAGTCCCCTAAACAGCTACCTGAGAGCACACACAGCACATGGCGGTGTGGACACCCTTTCAGAAATACTATTGAAGATGAAAGAAGATGCTGCTGCTTGCATGGGCTGCCATGCATTCCCCTTGAGAAACATGGCGTAAGCTCTTTCTTCAGCCTGAGCTCAGATTGTCACATCCCTGTTCCCGGGACATAAGAAGCTTTCTCGTCTTCATCGAGCACTCCTGAAGCTGGCCAAGATTTTGATAATCAGGTTCAAGGAGACAGAATGAATATAAGACTGCGATTTTACGACATATATTATTCTACAGAAATACTAGCACTGCTCTGGAAGGGCACTTCAATGGTCTACATCAAGGGCTGCAATGGAGCTAAGCCTGACACAGTCTGAACAGACATAACACTCATCATGGGCACCACTCACCCTCCAGAAATTATTAGAGCACAAGTCTCTGCTGACAGATGTAACTGTGCTCCATAGAGCAACAACTGGACTAAATGACTGAAGGACAAGGTAAAGGCCCTATCATGTACAGGAAGCCTAAGACTCACCTTATAAATCCAGCTGAGATGAATTTGCTAGCAAGAGCTACAGGAACTGTATTCAGCTTGAAGTCCCACACTTTTCTTCTGGGACATAAAAAACATGGAGCTCCACCCACTAAATAAAGAACCAATGATCACAACTGTAGATATATTATAACTCTCTTACTGTATGCTTTGTTTTGCCTAGGTGGACTTTCAGTTTCTGGAAGAAGGAATGGTTTCTCTGAACACATGAACTACAAGAGTCAGGCTCTATCTGACAAAGATGCGTAGATAGAACAGCAATGGGCAGAGCAATTTGTGACTGAATGCCAGCTAACAGCATCAAACTAAGTCACATTAGAACAAGCTCAACAATGGAAATGAGAGAAAAGAGACCCTGTGCTACCACTGTATGTCACTGTGACAGCAATGGACAGAGCTTACCAAAACCAGTTGATACTCTGGAACTTGTCATGGTTACAAGAATGCTTCAGCTGAAATTGCACCTTCGTTCATGTCATTAAAAGTGCAAAGCCCTTAAAGCTTGATCCAGACAGCACCACAAATTGGCTTTGCCAGCAAGAAAAACAATTCAAAATATTCCTGACAGTCGTTAATAATATTAGCTACCCTGGAAGCACATAAATGCTCCTGGTAATGTCTGCAACAAGAATAACTAAGCCTGCTCTGAGCAAGGATCACTTAGATTGTGTTCAAACCTGTGGTAGTTGTGGGGCTGTTAATGTTTGGGTCTTGATAGTTTTAGTGAAAAGCAGATGGTATTGACAAGGACGATATAATTCCCTAAAGCTAGAAGCCATGCAAATAAGCTGTATTAAATATTTCTCCAATTGTTGAGTTACTAAATACAAACTAGAAAATAATGTTATCTATATACACTCTGTTAAAAGCGTGGGTGGTTTTTTTCCTCTCAGGTCTTCTAGAAATGGAACAGTGACACTTATTTTAATATTTTTTATTTTTATTTGTGAAATCTACAAAAATCTCTATGGGAAAGCACAAAAACTCTCACCTGTGATGTTCAAGGTCTCATTTGACTGAATGACATGTTGGTCACTGTACTTGATCACAGTGAATGCCAGGCGGGCTTCCTAGTTTTCTTTTTGATAGAAACATTCTTTAAGAATGAGTTCCATGGCAATCTGTTAGAGAGGTTACTCCATTAATAGCCCTTATTTCCATTTACTGTTCTTATTTCCATTTATGAAAATAAAGAAGTTGTGTCTGTGCTGAGGCAGAAAACTTCCAGCGAACTGCAGACAAACACTCAACCACACCTTCCACGCAAGTGAGCATCACCCAGGTAACCGGGGAAATTGCTACATCACAGCCCTGCAGCTCCGAGCGACCTGCCCTGGAGTACTTCCTCTCAACATTTTCTCCCCTTTCATAAAAATAATTCGGTTGTATATAACTTTCTACACATTTGTACTGTCTTCCTGAAGACATGGATCTAAACCGTCACAAAATGGGATTTTTGCACGTCTGGGTTAATTTCTGGTAAAGAGACAGTTATTACGAACTGCAGCCAAGGCACACGCACGGCACACTGCGCCGGCCAAACCCAACGTTCCAAGGATCCCCGACTGTGCTGGGCGATAGTGTCAGAAAGATCCTTTCATAAACCACACACCATGGTTCTGCCTTAACTTTGTTATGACTTCTCTCTTATTTTTGTGTCTCCAGGCGGCTCCCCCCTTCCCGGGCACACAGAGCTCGCAGCCCCCCAAACACACGCACCACCAAGCAACCCGTACGCCGCGCTACCGCCAGGCGTGGGGCCACCCCGCCGCCC
>NW_010205013.1:24010-30566 GCF_000695765.1 Mesitornis unicolor | reverse complement strand
ATTATATATAAATATAAAAATAATTTTATGAAAATATATTGAAATATATAATCTTCACTGCAGATATTCCTAACAAATAAGAAGGAATGAAAATAAACTAAGGCAACCACAATAAGCATACTACTGACAGAGATTAACCTCTAGTATTAATTTTACCTTTTCAGTGCTCACACAGAGATGTGACCAGGGTGCTGATGAAACTCAGTGCAATTTTTGTTTGGTTTTGCTAACCTTTGGAGAGACAAATATAAATATATTAATTCCATAAGTATTGACAAACTATAATAAATATCAGTAACTACTAATTGTACTTGGAATTGTGTCTCCCTTTAAGGCTCAGATAGCAGGATTCTCTCTCTATTGTCCCCTACCGTCCCAGGGGGAGGATTAAAAAAAAGGAATAGAGAAAAAGATGATTTGCACAAGGTTGGAAGTTAAGACTGTAACAAGTTTAATGAAAAACAACAGGGGAAAGGAAAAGGGAAATAATAAGGGACAAAGGATATTTAACTATATACAAAACTCGATCCCAGGAGTCCCGAGTGGAAGTGTCCGAGCAGTGCCTCGTGGCCGCTGCGACTGCTGTGACTCGTCACCAGGGACCGCAGTGGTGCACTGATCTCTGATCCCTGATCCCTCAGGGTCCTACAGACACCACCTCTCCTTCCCTTTCAGGCTGTTAACCCTTAAACCATAACACATTGTTCTAGACAATATTAAATGTTCTTCTGGCAGTACTAAATTTGATAGTAAATTTCCTAAACAAAGGCAACTTCTATAGTTTTTGTTCAAAACTTTCTTTCTAAATTAAACAACAGTTGTGTGTTTCAGCTCAATATTTAAATTCTCATTTACATATTTCCTCTAGGATTTCCTAATCATTCCTCAGTCATAGAATCATTGCATCATAGAATGGTTTGGGGTGAAAAGGACTCTTAAAAATAATTTTTAAAGATCCTTTCCAAACCCAACCATTCAAAGTTTGTACAAAGTGTAAATGAGCTGTAACAATTTCCTTTGTTTAGGAAAATTAGCATCAGACTATATAATAGTACAGAATGGTTTCGGATGGAAATGACCTTTCCAACCCAAACCATTCTATGATTTGATGATTCTTTGATCATCTAGTCCAACCACCCCTTATATGGGTAGGGATATCTTTCACTAGACCAGATTCCTCAAAGCCTCATCCAACCTGACCTTGAACAATTTCAATGGTGGGGCATTCACAACTTCTCTGAGCAATCCATTTCAGTGGATGAGACTAACCCCATCATAAAAAATGTCTTCTTTGTGTCCAGTCTAAATCTAACCTCTTTCAGTTTAAACCCATTACCCCTTGTTCTGTCACTACAGGTCCTGGTAAAAAGTTTCTCTCCATTTTTCTTATAAGACCCCTATAAGTATGTACTGAAAGGCTGCAATAATGTCTCCCTGGAGCCTTTTCTTCTCTAGGCTGAACAACCCCAGCTCTCTCAGTCTTTCTTCATCGGAGAAATATTATATACCTCTCATAATTTTCATTGCTTTCCTCTGGACTCACTCCAACAGGTCCATGTCCTTCTTATGTTGAAGGCTCCAGAGCTGGATGCAGTACTCCAGGTGAGGTCTCAGAGTAAAGGCGCAGAATCACCTCCACTGACCTGCTGTACAGCTTCTTTTGATGCAGCCTGGGATACAGTTGCTTTCTGGACTGCAAGCACGCATTACTGGCTCATGCTGAGCCTCTCAACAATCAACATCCCCAAGTCCTTCACATCAGGGCTGCTCTCAATCCATTCTCCACCCAACGTGTATTTGTGCTTGGGATTGCCTCAACCCAGGTACAGGACCTTGCACTTGGCCTTGTTGAACTTCATGCAGTTCTCTCAAGCCCACCTATGAAGTATGTCAAGGTCCCTCTGGTATAGTGTGTGGACTACACTACACAGCCTTGTGTTGCCCAAAAACTTGCTGAGATTGCACTTAATCCCACTGTCTATGTCATTGATGAAGATATTAAATAGTATTGTATTTGTATTGTATATATATATATATAAACAGTACAGACCCCTGAGGGGCTCCACTTTGGTATTTGGCAAAAGGTTGTAATACAATACTATACCTAAGTAGGTAGTAACTGTGGAGTTACAGATTGTTATTTTTTTCTGATAGTGAAAGACTTCAATAGGCTATAGATTCAGATATTTTTAATTCCTTAGTGACTGATTTGGTTATGTACGGAAAACATAAAGATTTGTGCCAGTGTTGATGTCTGGTGAAGTGGAACTACCAGTCATATTTGTTTTATGATGTGAACCAATTTGAAACCTGTCCCTATAATAAAGAATTCTAGCAAAACAGAGATGCTTTGTCCTGAAAAAATCAGCCAAGTTTGAAGGATGGAGAGAAATATACTTGTGAGAGGTGAATGCTACAGAAATAGAAAAAGAGAATATTAAATGTTTGATTATTTTTCAGGGGGTTTTAATCTGATTTATGTTTGTTACTGCTTCCAGTAATTGTAGATTTGTATTTTAATGACTATAATTAATAACTAAGCTCATGTTTTTCCAAACATTTATGGACTAATTTTTGGTCAGTATCACACTAATTTACTATGTGCCCTCTGTCTGCAGAAAGATTTATAATATTTCATTACACTCATGGAGGAAATGCTGATTAAGTCCTCCCAAAGGGGACAAGTTTCACTTACAAAGAATTATGTGACATAAACTATTATAGCAAAGAAATAAAATGGCTGGTTCAAAGTGAAGCAACAGACTGCATGTTGGGCAGGAGGTCCCTACTCCAATGGGTATGTAGAGGAAGAAAGAAAACAAGAGGAATGAGTATAAGGAAGTTTTGTTTTGAAATGATAGCCTTATTTGACCAACAACCCCTTCTAAAAGTTCCCACAGAGCTGTTCTGAAATGCCTAAAAGGCACACTTCATTAATGTAAAATAAAAGGAAATGTCAAAGACTTATTTCACTTTTTATTAGTATAATAGAAGAATAAAGGAACAAATAAGTTGTGGTCAAAGTCATCCAGGAAAAAGCACCAAACATGACTTGAATAAAAACATTTAAAAAAACCAAAACCAGTTGCATCATTAAGGAGTTGAGTTAACAAATACATTAGAGTAATGAAACAAAAATTGTTATTGGATGCCAGGTAGGCAGAACCAAATACTGCTGTTTCAGCAAGAAACTTTCAAGGTAGTCTCCATGACATAGTGTCGTACAACATTGTACACTAGAAAGACAGATTGTATGATTTCATGGAGGTGGAAGGCATCAAAGAACACTGAAAATATTCTTCTGAAGACATATTAAAGATAATTAAGGATAGTATGAGTCTTAGGAGGAAAATGAAGCAGAAGGTGACAAGAGGATTAAGCTTTCCTCCTTGCAAATATGCCTTTATAATTTCCAAATAATAACAGGAATTCCCACAAAATTCAGTAAGATACTGCTTCAGTTTTCATTACATTTAATTGGCAAATAACCTAAAATTTTTCTTGAATAGAAATTTCCAAAATTATTAGATAAATCTTATATTCTGTTACTACTTGGGCAAGAAAGCAAATAAGAATAAAGAAGGAGAAAAAGAATGGAGAATAGGAAAACTGAAGTAAGGAAAAGGGTTTGTGAAAGTAAGGTTGCTTTAGAATCATGCTCCTTAATGTTCCTCACAGTCAGCCTGATTTACATGATCTTGACAGTTTATTAACCCAGACCAGCAGCCTGAAAAAGCTGTAAGGTGGATGCATATTCGATCCTTACAGCATGGAGCATATGACAGAGAATTCAAGCTGGTACATTCAGGTTCTGCTACAGGCATCTTAGCAAGACAGCATCACCTAGGCTGTCTGAACAGAAGCTCTAAGTGTCTAGGGTGTCTGTGTTTAAGTGACAAAGTGAAACTAAGATGAATAAGTTCAAGTTAAAGGTTCCTCATGGTAAAAGCTTAAATATCCTCTTTCACAGACTGAAGGACAGAGGAGACCTCAAGATCTCTAGCAGTATATCTGTCTCACCCTTCACACCCATTGTGTTTGATCAATTCATGTTTTCAAACTGCCAATGAAGCAAGAGTCTTGAAAACTCATAATCTAATTAACCTTCATAGCTGAAATCTGTTCTCCAACTCTATCACTTAGTGCAATCAAAGATTAGAGTTTTTAATTTATGAATCCTAATAAAATATTTTTTACAGATTTCAAGACAATTTTTACTGCTGTATGCTATGCAAATTGTTTTACATATTGCAAATATGTAAACATTATGTCTTTAATGGATATCTCAACTTACCTGACTGGACTAGCTTAAAAAAATAAATTTAAAAAAAATAAAAAAAGAAGGCTCTGATAATTATTTTCAGAAAATCAGAATGTATATACTGTCTTAATGTTACAGGAAGACTATTTTTCCAATGCTAGAAAACAAGGATATGCATTTTCCTATTGACTTCTTCCCTTGCCCCAAAGCAGCTATTCAAGATAATTAGTGCACAGAGCAACTGTAGACTATAAATTTTTATAGCCAGAGAGGTAAACTAGCAATTAGTGATAGCACAGGTGTAAAAGAAAGCTAAGTTAACTTACAGGGAAGCTTTGCTGGAAATATACAGTATGTTTTCCTTAAAATGTGACAGTGTATTTAGGGATGTCTAGAAGTAAAGTCAAACATACATGCACAAAATCCCCAAACATACAAATAGAGAAGATAAACCTGAAAGAGTCAAGAAGGAATTTACTGGTAAAACCATCCTAGAAGAAAGATTTTGTGTCCTTGAGTTGGATTTTAGATTGTCCAAATGAGGCAGTGCCCTTCAGTAAACCATCTCAGATCTTACACAAACCAGTATAAATAAAATTAGGGGTGAAGGCTGTCACTGAAACTTAGTCTTGGTTATAATGATACTTCAAATGCACAAAGACATGAACCATTAATGAAAGTTAACTTATCAAGCCTCTTTCTCCCTAAAAGAAGTGTGGCATAGTTTTCTAGTGATAATTACTATTCTAAAACAAGAATGAAGAGTTAATTTTGTTCTGTTCCTCCTTTCTGTTGATGAGGCAGGAGTTGGTCTAACAGTTACAGTCTGTTTGGAGTAACAGAATCTGTTTTTTCAGAAAAACTTGAAATAAGTACATTTTTATTGCCTTGCAAGAATGAATGGATTAGATCTGGATGGCAATCACAGCCGGACAGAGCTTCCTAGAGATCTAGTAGATCTGTTTCCTTATTGTGTGGAAGGAACACACAAGGTCCCCTTAGTTACACAGAATTTGCAATCATTACATTAAAAAATATCACAGAAAAAAAAGTCTGAAAAATAGACCCTTGATATGCATTGGGAGTCTCACACATACACACCAGACAAATTGTTAAATGAGCTATCTCTATTAGTATTGACATAGAAAAACTATTTTTTTAAATCCATACAGCTAATTCTTGAGTCTTAGTTAATTTGTTTTAAATTGTCATGTAATTTACATCGTTTATGTAAAACACAGGAGGAAACAAGAAAAAGGACTGCACAGAGCTGTGCAATTTACTCTGGCACAAAAGTTGCTGTGGCTCATGCATTACTGTGGAGCCAAAAGCAGTTTTCTACCTACATTTTCCTCTCAGAGAAAAGATTCAGAAAACTGCTTCTAAGAGAAAAATAGGAAAGAAAATAAAATTTATTCCTTAACAATTAAAATGCATTTATTCAAGGCATTATTCAGATGAAGAGTTTTCTCCTATTAAAAGAATCATATACAGCCATTTCTTTGAAAAATGGACATACGTATTTGCAATTGAATTTGGTTTGTTTTTTAAAGATTCTGCATATGTACCAAAATATTCTATTGAATTATGTCTTCACTACTCAGCTTCAGTCAATCATGAGGTAGTGAATTAAAAATAAATTTATATCCTAGCCTAAAACTTTGATTCTGTAACTTTTTTATTACAAGAGAAAACTAAGAAAGTTAACTGCTTTTTAATTCTGTTATGAAATTCTCATTAAGTATTTTCTATAACAATTTATTAAACAGTTAAAAAATATATTAGACATAGTTTTATGCCTTCAGGTTAATCAAATACCAATTAAAATTAAGCATTTAAAGGACATTTAATCTCTACAACTACTTTACGAGCAGCTTATGTTGCAATATACTATTCACCATGCTGGTCCTGGTAGAATTACAACATTACTTCAAATGCCTCAGAGGTAGCCTAAGGCAAAAAGTCTTACTTTTCCTTCTACTATTGTAATCCTTTTCCTATATATGACCTACTGTGAGCTACTTAAACGTATCTGGCTACAGGTATTCCAATGTCTTGTTCACACATCTTTGAGCAGTATTACTGTATTGTCAAGCCCAGCTAAATGAAGCTTTATATGGGGAAGATTCATTAGTCCTTATTTTACTAGGTAAATGATTGACTGCATTAAGAGCCTAGAATGAAGCTTTATAGCTTGCAGTACGTGAAAAAAGGAAAAGTGGAACAGCTGTTATAAACAGCCATGCCAGATCTAGTGCAATGAAATAAAAATGTAGGCAGAGACGGGGGGGGGGG
>NW_010205013.1:0-23979 GCF_000695765.1 Mesitornis unicolor | reverse complement strand
GGGGGGCGCAGGAATAAGCTCACTTTCTCCTTTATTACAACAGGCATTATGTGCTAAAATAATCCCTTTAACTGAATGTGGAATTAGAGAAATTAGAAGCTAGAATTTGTGAAATTTCTAGCTTCTCTTTCTGAAGTAATCAGCATAATCAAAGAAACTGAGTAAGATAATAATGAAACAGAAGACCTTTTCCTAGAATATTAAGATGTGGAAAAGGAATTAATTTGAAAATAATTGCAATGATGACAGAACAGCTTTTCTTTAAAAGTTCCAGGAATGAACATTCTGCAATATAAGTGATCTATTTTAGTGCTGCTAAAACCCTTCCACTTACTTTTCTTTTCCTAATATTTAATCTGAATCTCCCTCACTGTTATATATGCTCAGTACTTCTTGTCTTAACCTCATTGGCCCTGAAGAACACATTTCCTCTCTCTTTACCACAAAGATTTACAAGTTTATAGGTTAGAATTCTCCTTAATCAGAGAGAATTAACCCAGCTCTTTCAGTCTTTCCTCATCAGATAGAAATTGAAATCTCAGATCATTCTTGCTTCTCTGGATTTTATCTTTGCAGTCATCAGAAACATTACCATGCCTCAGATAAAACATTCCATAATTAGAAACAAAGTGTTCTTGATGGAAAGGATGTATGTTCCACATGAGATCAGCTGAATCCAGGATCTGAGGATTTCACTAAAGCCAGAGTCCTTATTAGCAAATTTAGCACATCTTGAACTATTCTGTAGCATTGAGGCCAGCTGATACAGAAGAGTCTGTGACAGCAATATTGCATATTTTTATGTACAAAATAGTATGGTCATGTGCAAGCTGACTTTTGGAAACGGTCCCTGGCCTGTGTTAGCTCCAGAAGCACGCACAGGAATGTTTTAGAGGAGTGATAATTAGCAATGGACACAAACATGCCACAATAGCTCTAACAGTTTAACATTTTAGATTACCATATTCCAGTAACCAGCAACTTTCCCTATCGTTACTTAATCTGCTAGTATAAGCATAGTCTGTCTTTAAGAAATTACACCAGACATTCCTTGTAAAAATGTACGAAAACATAATATTACTGTATATACCAAGAAAACAAACCAGTAAAACCTTAAGTGAAAGTGTGATCCTAAAAAGATGGCTAATCTAATTACTTCTTGAAATTCCTAAAAATTTCATAAGAAACTATAGATATAATTTTTGGTTTGTGTTTAATTAATTATCTAATTGACAGTGAATAAGAATCTGCTTGGGCCAAGAGTTTCCATTTCTTGGCTTGCAGGGCTTTTTTGGTCTTCCTCTGAAGCATCTGTACTTAGAAGGGAAATGTTGATTAGTGTGCTATGACTGTACTGAAACTGAAGAAAATCTCAGATATCTTTTTCTCATATTTTCAGGTCTAGACAGTTATTTGATTTTATAACAGGGAACAAATTTTTCCTTATTTATATTCATAGGATCTGTTCTTCCTTTTGTCAAGTTGAAGCACAGACATATTCAGCTCATGAATTCCCTGAAGTTTTGAGTCAAAATTATTGTTGCTTTCTAGTCTTTAGCTTTATCTGTTTTTTCCTACATTCTTGGCCTTCATGTACCAGAGATCCTAAGTACTATGTGGAGAGCACTTTGTAGCTCTCCATATAAGAAATGTAACAAGAATATTGTGATTTGTGGACTCTTCTGAAGTTTCATCTTATAGATGAGACTCACTAATCATCTTGATTATACCTTCTAGGTCTGTGTTTTTATATATGCTGCTTCTTCCAGGAATTTGATAAGACATTATGAAATATCTATTGGAATATCTCTGTCTCACAAGTAAGGATGGATTTTTATGGCTTTCTTGGCCAATATTCCATTTACACTAGCTAAAGTGATAAAAGAGATGACTTATGTAGATCTTATTTCTCATGCTGTCTACACTAACAGTGCAGGAGCAAAGTAAAAACAAAAAGAAAAAAACAGTGGTACAGGAGTTCTCTAGAGATGAGACATGTTGTCCAATTACATAGGGCCAATGATTTTTCTGGATGAAATCTCTTAAGTGTCAAGAATATGATTGTTCCTGTGATGTAGGAAAATATTCACCAAATATCTTCTACATTTTTCTTGTCTCCAAGCTAAAATTCCTAAACCTAAAGCAAAAGAAACATCCTTTTTCTAGTAATACCATGCATTTAAAGATAACGTGATGAAATATTTTTAATAAAAATAGGTTTCTCATGGGAATGCTGCTATAAACTCTCACTCTGGTGGTAGAATAATGCTTTCAAAATAAACACGTGTTCCATTTAAATCCCACTGTTATGGTTTGCAGTGTGTGACCAACTACATTTTAAAATTTTTTACCAGAGCATCTGTTCCTAAACCTCTATCTCACTAATCTTTTTTACAGACAAGATATTTGGGGCAATAGGGTATTGATAAAATGGAGGGAATAGGAACTGTTAAACTAGACCTTCTTAAGAGAGACAGCTGATGTTTTCTGCAGTTCCTTTTATAGGAATTTTTTAATAAGTAAGTGACAATACCGGAGAGTCTGTTTCTGGTCTATTTTAATAACTACAGTTATCTGTCTCTTATCTCAATTGAATCTTATCTGGTTCCAATAGGTCAGCTAATTATCCTGATCATTAACCTTTAAGAGTACAGAGGCTATGGTAATCAATGCCACCCTTGGTGTGTGGCACATCATCTAATGTGTCTGTGTCAGAAAATGAACTCTTTGACCTCCCAATGGTGTACTTTTTCATCATTAAGTTTCTTTGTCGTTTGGTTTCTTAAAAGAAGACAAGAAAAAGTGGCACCTGGCATGAATCAGCTTATTAAAAGGACTGCATAACATAAAACTGATTGCTGAAGATGGAATAAAGGAAACAATAATTTCCAAAAAGCTGTATGAATCATGGTACAATTTGAAAGCATCTGGAAGTTTTCATAGTCAAAAAAGTGGCAGAAAGTACTGATCAGTTAAATATAAGAAAAAAAATGATGTATCTAAAGAGTTTATAAAACCTATTTGTGATTAAATGAAGAGTGCTCTCATAAATACACTGCTGAACAGGGATTTAAGAAATCTACCTTTGGTGAATTCGCTACAGCAATTTTTTAAATACAGTTTTTGTTTGCATTTCATGTAAGTCATAAAAGGATAATATTCTCTTCACTCTGAGGAATATATGATATGAGTGTGTAGAGTGGTGAAGGGCATATAACATATGAAGTTGAGCATATGAAACTCACCTAGTAAATGGCTAGAATTAAGCATGTAGTCTCAAGTCATTATTTAATAATCAAAGGAGTGAGAAAGACATCTCCATGATATCATTCATCTTCTGTGTTTTACAGTCAGCTGAATCACTCTCTGGAAATACCTATTTCTCAAGCGTGTCTTGATTTTACTCAAGTGTCTTAGAGTCAGTGTCTATTTTTCAGATGGCTGAAGCCAGGAAGATGAGTCCCAGCTACACATGAAGTGATAGCCACTGCCACTGAACTGAAACTTAAGCAGGTAACATTTTAAAATGTTTTTCATAATGTTAGAGTTCTAAAACATTTACCTATGACATCGTGGACTGCTATTTTTTTATTTAACAAGCAGATAAGACAGTAGCAGAGCATTGTGACCCTGAAAAATTTGTATCTGAGACAAAATAATGGGCATCACACCTTCCAGGAAAAGGCAAAGACTACTGTGCTGTCCTTCCTGCTTCCTGCCCAAAAGCCCTATTTTTTGTCAGAGTTGAAACGGATGGTCTATCTACATTCTAAAACTGTGCTATGATCTTCAACAATGATGCAATTCTATGTGTGCAGAAGCACCTCTTACCAGAGGATTCCTCTGCGATAAAGACTAGAAGATCAAGAATGCTGTTTTCTCTCACATGAGGAATGAGTCTAACAAAACCTTTTGTTTAGAAAACTTACAGTGAGAGTAAAGAAGTTGCTATTAATCTGAATCTTGATACAGTTTCCTTAGAAGACAGGAATTGTGACATTGTAACTGAGCAGTTGTACGAGTGTGTAGGGTCTGGAACAATGTTGAAAGAATGATGATTGACTACAGCAGCTTACCATGATCTCTAGACCTAGTGCCTCTATTGTGGCACTCCTCTCACCCTCTGTTGCTGTACCACAAAATTGCACATTCCAGCAACTTTCCAACAACAACTTTAATTAAGAAGCTACCATCTATCAAAAGAATACCTTAAAAATCTGTAGTCATTTGTGGACATGACAGACAAATAAAAGTTAAGTATTTTCTTAATTCTTTCTGTTTGATCTTAATCTGATCACATGATTTAGAGTCCTTAATCTGGAATCATGACTCCTGGTTTGTCACTCTTAATTTCTGATGTGTCAGCAGATCCATGACCTTGTGGACTTGAAACAGATCTGTCTTCTAATAAAAGGAAAAACAGCTTTTGAGATTTTGCTTGGTAAGTATAAAGTTCATTATATTTTTTAGAAAAATCATTGCTGTATACATACAACACCTGCAAACAGAGAGACCCAGTAAAAATGTGTCTGTTTCTATTAAGCATATAAGTATACAATATTCTAGTTACTGTTTTGCAAAACAAAATTATTTGCAACTGGAATGTTAAATTAGATAATTAGTTACATTGGCAAAATGCTATTAGCTACTAGAAATGCAAATCAGCAAAGGATGGCCAATAGATTAGAAAAGCCTCTGATGCAAACCTAAGCATAAAGCTTTATTTAAAGAAGAACATATATTAACAGACTAAGCAAGCAAAACCAAGTTGTGAAATACATGGTTTATAGAGAAGAAAATCAAAAACAACAACCAAACAAAATATATGAACTTTGGCCAAACTCTAAATACAGCTATTTTGGAGCTTTGTTTAAATATATATTAGAAGATTAACATGATAAAGGGTAGTGTAAAGCTTATGAAAAGATGTGTAAAAAGTATCACCATAGAAGCCTGTTTGTGAAAATCAGGATCTCTCTTGGGACTTTGGCATAAATTTATGTAATTTCTCTTGTGTGAATGCAGATCTTCCACAGAGGAACACTGAAAACTTCATTAGTAAGGGAAATAAAAGGAGATAAAATTAAAATAATAAAATGAAGCTCTACAAGAAATAATCTGGACTGTAAGATAGCTACCTATCTGTTATATAAGATAAACATCCCCACAACCTATTCAATGGTGCAATGATGCAATTGGTAAGAAAAAAAAAAAGTTACGTTCCTGATCAAGGTAAAACAAAATTTTTAAAATAATCCTTTTACAATCTAAGAAAACAGAAGTGTTCTTTATTTTTCAGTTATTAGCCAATGTCTGTCAGAGTTGAAACATTTTCATGAATCCAGTGATGGATTTTTAGCAGTGATTTCAACTAAAAAGGCATTCAACCTTTTTGGACACGAAGTTGAATGCTAGTGTTGGAGATACTATTTCTTTCAAAATATGCTTGTTTTTTTCCTAAATACACTCAGTTTTGTTTAAATAATAGTCCCTTGGCTCTCTCCCTTCAGATGATTGTTAAAATGACGTGCATCTTCCAAGAAAAGTTGTCAGAGGCAGTAAGATTTGTATCCTGACTCTCAGCCTCTGGTAACTGTACTAAGAGTGAGGTGAAACCAAGCACAAGAAAATCATATGAACAAATGTTCACCTTCCTGCATCTTATTGGGAAATTCTGGGGGGAATATGAATTTTTCTAGGAGAAAATGTGGAATTATAATTGGGGTTACAATAATAATTTTCTGCATATACCACAAAAAAATAATAGCTTCTTTCATTTTGGAAATTCTTTCTTTGAAATTGTTTGTGCTTTTACTTTCTTGTGCTTATAGACAAAATGGTAAGAATACTACTAAATAAATAAATAAACCCATTTTCTGCTCATCTTCATCTACTCATTGTTATACCATTTGATCAAGTTATAAAAGGAATCAGAGTTTTGATTTCAAATAGTTATCACAGGTATTAATATCTCAAGTCTCTTTCTTTTTACTTATTGCTTAGACATTCATTACACCATGTTTCATCCTCTTAAAGCATTTTCTTAAGCTTCACTATTGCCTCCAACTTCACTCTAATTATCATATATTTATCATATTTACATAGCATATACAATCGAGTTCACAGTCTAGAAAATGTATCTGTGTTTTATTCCTGACAAGGGCCATATTTTCAGACTTCCTTATCAGCTTCTTGAACCAAAACAAACCAATATATGCAGTTTTGCAGAAATGGGTGAGGCTTTCATGCTTATTTACCTGCTTGAAAGTCTAGGGATTTGCATTAATTACCCCAGCTTTGATAAAACAGCCTTTTCCTGAATCTATGCATCCATAATGCTGTGCATCTTGGTGTTATGGTCTTTGAAGTTTCCATGCTTCCAAAGACTTTCATCTGTCACAAATAAGCCTGCACTGATGCTGCCAGTTTGCAGTGGCATAACTCCATCAGTGGAGAATTTACTCCTTGATATTTGAAATGTTATCAACTATTATCTGTCATATAGGTTTAATCACAATATATGATATCTAATAAACTATGACTGAAGCATGAATAGGTAAAAGGGATTTCAAAAGTGTAAAAGCAAGAATTCTTGTATGAGCTCTATGGTTTTCTATATCTGGAGAAAGATTACAGTTATTTTACCTGTCAGAGCAAAGCAGGTGTTTTAGGTACTACTACAGCTGATAGCAAGGTATTTGAGGGTATCATTCATGAATGACTATTAGAAAAGAAGATATTTCAAACATATGCCAAAGTTCATGAATAACGCAAAACAGAAATATCACAATTTTAAAAGCATTGTGAAGCTAGGATCCTGCTGCTGAACTCAATATAGCTGGTGCTCAAGAAGTTCTAAAGGCACTCTTAAGAAACTCAGATAGGAAACTTCTGAATATGTTATGGATTATTTTCACAGAAACATTAAAGACTCAGTTATGAATATCTGAATCTCAAATATGAAGCTCTGAATTGATATGAATCTCACAATCTCTGAGTTAGTACCATAAACTAACCCATGGTTCAAATCATAATTGATAATGAAGAAAGAGTAATTTACTTTTATGACATGCTATTAAAAATAACATTGGTGGGGATTTGTATATGAGTGTCATATATGACTGGTGCAAACAGTGAAATCAAATGGTATGCATAGGAATAAACCTGTTATATTGAAAAAGAAGACATAACTTTTTTCTGCATGTCTCATTAGTCATTAAAGAATCCATGAGCCTGTGAATAAAGGTATTTTCAACAATCTTTCAGGAGGATCTCACATCAATTGCTCCTAGAAAGATCAAATTCTTATGAGCTGTTGTGGTTCGGCCCCACCTAGCTGCTTGCTCAACTCCCTTTGAGAGACTGAAAGAGTTAATGTCTCAAACATTGTGGCAGGACAGGTCCTGCATAGCAAAAAGCTGCAAGTTCTGCTCCGCAATGAGAAGAAAAGAAGTGCTGGAATCAGAGGCGCCTGCCTGTCGCAGGACTCAGGATGCACAGGTCTGTGTTGCCAGTTAAGATAAAATGGGAAAGGGGCTCACAACCATCCTCCCCACACAATAGCGCATGTGCAGCAGACCAAGAGTTATGCAAGTCCTCAAGGGTCTGGACTGTATAAAAGGCACTGACTCAGGGAGCCACGTGTGTATGACCACCACCAGAGGATTGGCTTGTGTCATCAACATCAAGGAACCATCGCTGGATCCAGGGATTGTGATATCTTTCCTTACCTCTTTCCTATCACTCTTTTCTCTTTTCATCCTTCTTACAAAAGACACACGCTAAGAACCCACACTGTCAAATGCTTTTACGTTTTCCAAATCCAAATTGTTCACGTTGAAGCTGATTTCCAGAGAGGTGATCTGAAAACAAAACTTAAATACTCATAAGAGGTTTAAGTCGGTATTTTTTAACACGGTGCCAGGATCCTCTCAGAATCACCTGAGATTCCCACTAGTTGTTGCACACAAGTTCTTTTTATTCCCTATACTAATACATAAGCATCCTAACTACCACGAATAAACACGTCTCTTCATAGAACTAATTATCGTAAGTCCAGCCTATTTTGGCTCCTTTCTTCACTGGTCCACAGGTGTCCTCTTGGTGACCCTTGTCTTGGAGCATGCATATAGGTAGCACTGACTTCATAACCACCTGCAGACTTGGCTTGGTATATATCATTGTTCTTTTTCCTATATGTCCTGTACCTTAAACAAAGTGGTTCTCCAAATTGTCCTTAGCTACTTGATTATCCTGTTGAATGATTTACCCTACCTGTCAAGTATATGTAGTTTATGACCTTGTTTTTAAGTCCCCTAAGGCATTTTCCATTAGCTTTGGAGGATTTTCTGTACTTTTCCATTGTCAAAATGTTTAACTGATTGGTATTGGCTCACTTTAATTTAGACCAAGGGTATTTACAGAACTTTAGTTGCTCTGCTCCCCTCTCTGAGGAGGGACATGACACCTCCACAGTGGGATGGGGGAGAGAGTTGGAAAAAGATAAAGATAATCCAATAGGTAAAGCAAAGGCTGCTCAAACAAGCAAAGCAAAATAAGGAATTCATTCACTGCTTCCCATCAGCAGGCAGGTGTTCAGTCATCTCCAGGAAAGCAGGGCTCCATCACAAGTAATGGTTACTTAGGAAGACAAACACCACAACTCTAAGCATGCCCCTCTGCCTCTTTATTCCCCATAGCTTTTATTGCTGAGTATGACGCTGTATGGCATGGACTATCCCTTTGGTCAGCTGGGGTCAGCTGTCCCAGCTGTGTCGCCTCCCAACGTCTTGTGCACCCTCAGCCTGCTCACTGGTGGGGCAGCGTGAGAAGCACTTGACACTTGACGCTGTATAAGCACTTCTGTGAAGATAATTAATTCTGTCCCATTCAAAACCAGTAAACGAGCTAAGAGAACTGGTCATTCTGTTCCTTGTTAAGCAAAATATAAAGAAAACAAAAGAACTCCAAGAAGATATTAATTGTTATTAATTATTACGATTTTGTAATTATATCATAAATTGATGGTTTTACACTGTGAGAAAATTAACAAAGTCATGGACCTAAATTTGTAGTCATAATAGAGGCAGAACATGTAAATAGGACTCAAAAGGGGGTGTGAAAGCGACTTGCCATGCATGTATTACTGCATTGTTTTTTTTCAGAGCCGACAATGTGGAAAAAGGAAAAGAATATGAGAATTACCAATTATCCCAGCATAGTTCTGGGAACCTCTCTTAGCGTTATAAATTAGCGATTGCCCATCTAATGAATCATATTCAGGTTCATGATATCATTTAAAAGGGAATTATTTCAGATTTATATTTGGCTATTTAAGAATATAGAGCTGATCAAATTTGGTATTAGCTTTGGTAAGGATTTGGAAAATGTGTTAATTTCTCAAACATTCACCTAAGGTGCCAATGTGAAGGGCAAAGCTTGTGGGTGTGGGATGCGGCGGATAGGCCCTGTGCTTATCCTGTGCAAATAAGCACCAGACCTGAAAAAGGCAAGCATTGAGCATCTTGTCACCTGATGGCCTGGCACTGAATCATCCCAGTGACACCTGGGGTGGGGCAGAAGCCTCTCAGTCAGATGCTACTCTGGTAGATAAAATAAGCAGACCACTTTTAATTGCCTCTGTACTAAACTCTCATTTTTACCTAACAGTTCAAGAGTCCTGCACCTAGAAGAGGCCAAACAAGGCTGAAAAGACTTGCCCCACACACCTGTAAAGAGCATGTGTGCTAAATTACGTGGAAAGCATGGAATTCAACAAAAGGGAGCTGGCTAGCTGCCTATAAAAATGGAAAAGGTCGCTGTATAGGTGGTGCCCCCAGAGACTGGACACCCCGCCCCATTGACAGGACTGATGCTGGAACCAGGACTGATGCTGGAACCAGGACTGATGCTGGAACCAGGACTGGCGATCCTTCTGTCTCTCTATCCTCTTCTCTTTTCTACTCTGTCCCACTTTCTCTATCACTCCCCTCTAAGTAACAAAAGGCCCCTATTGTAAGTTGTTGTTGGCTGTTAGGAAAAACTGCTGTCGTTTATTGTAGTTGTTACCTAGCAATAATTGTTGTCAGCTATTAAGCCATGGGAAAAGCTACTGCTGTTTTGATCTGTCGCTAATTTGTCATTTGTTGTTAAGCCTATTGTCATGAGTAAAGCTAGTAATATTGGTGATTGGAATTGTTCATTAAACACTTCGATTAGAAACCTTGAGACTTGTCTCACCGTTGTTCAACTCACTGGGGATTTGTGAATCTTAGTCACTTGCCCCTTCCTCAAAAGCAGGATGTGACAGCTTTAGACAGTAGACCTAAATCAAGACTAGGGAGAAAACAAGGAATTGGACAGTACTATCTGAGCAAGACAAAGGAACAATTACAGGTGGTAGATCAGCACAAGTATAAGAGGGAAATTATTTTACATGAGATATGTAATCTTAGGTTAATAAAAATCCATTGTTAGTGTAAATGAAAAGATGATACTGATGAGTTTGTGTGTAGCAGTATGAAAGGGTAAAGACTTTTTACAGTCTAATAACTTCTTCTCTTTTCTTCCCTTGGTTACCCTTTCAAGAACTCAGGAAACACATTATTCTATATATGCAATCATTTTAATTAAGTATGACTCAAAATATATGCATAAATTTACCAGTCTTTCAGAATGTTTTGGTGCTCTGTAGAAGATAAAAAGCTTGACAATGAAGATGCTGTCAGACATGTCATTGTTTAAGATAGGTGGCTCAACTACACATAGATCAAAGAGGTATCACTGCGTTACCTAAAGAGAAACCCTGAGGAGAAATAATTTCTCAAAAACTCCCACGTCCAGGGGAAAATTAAACTGAACTTTGGTTTCTACTGGGCAAAATATAAATCACCCGGAATGACAACACAGCACTAACCGAGAATGGCATGAGGAAACCAGAAGCAGCTAATTTTACTTTTAGCTTTTGTGTTGGCATGTGGGAAAATCCATGCCTCACCCTTAAACATGGCTCTGAATTTGGATCAAAAAATCAATTATTCCCTTAAGTCTCATTCAGCCTTACCTTTGAAATTTCACTGAGTTGAATTCTTAGTGCTATAGTCATTTAACCTGTTTTGTTCTCTATGTGAACGAAAATCCAGATAATTGATACAACGGAGGTTGGCAGTGAGGAACTATTCATATATAGGGACAGTGCTTAACTAATAACAGTTCTCATGATAATCCGAAGGAAATGTCTATGAAGAGAACTGTATTCTGTTGCAACAGTGTGACTGGAATATTCAGGACTAGAATTAAAAGTAGGACAGAGGTGGCTAACTACATTTTTATCTTAAAGCCTAAATATTTTCAATCTTTTTGGCCTTAAAATTCTTCTAGTAAAGTCTCAAAAGTCTTAATGTTTCTATCCATGGTGAGTTAACACAGCTGAGTTGTGTCAAACCCTGAGATGGATTCAGGAGTAAGCACTGTCCACCATCAGTTTGGTGTGATCTATGATGTCATTGATCATAATTAGGAAACTGGCAAAGACAAAGTAAGCAATGGAAAATTCCTTCCCCATTTTTGTCAGAGAAAATCATTCAGGCTTTGGCTAGTTACAGACTCTTACAAGAACCTTTTCTACATATTGAAGTAATGATTAGTTTCTCATATAAAGACAAGTGTCATGACCAACATATGGAGAAAGAGCTTGTTATTGTGAATCCCTGAAAGCACTTTCCAGTCCAAGGTTTAGTCTGAAATTTTAATTTGAAGAACCTTTGATGGGTTCTTTGAAACTTAAAGGCCCCTATTGTGAATTCCACTAGCTGGAAGGATTACCTTGGCTCAAGAATACTGATTTTAAACCCATACTGCCCATCTTTTATAAAGCAAAGTTTATCATGACTTCATCTCATACAAGAAAGGAAAATAATTTCAACACTAATAGTTGCAATTCTACGTATATATTCAAATTGTCAGTTCTGATTCAAAGAATTTATTGTCTGAAAAAATACTTTTGAAATACATAAATAGGAAAACACTACAAAAAATACAGACTCCTGTTATGGACTCCACCTTCCAATTAGTTAGCTGAGATTCATTGAGCTTTAATATATAGTTAAAAGTCTGTTCATTGTTTAGCTTTAAAACATGGGAAATGTTTTTTAATATGTCTTCATTTCAAGAGAAAATATCAAATACTTTTACATATTCATCAGCATGGCTCTTAATTTTAGTGTTTTTTTCATCTGACTTCATCAGAGGAAAGGTAGTAATGAGGCATACAACTAAGTTCTGTTCTTTCTCAACTAATGAACTGAATAATTAAGTATCTTCTCGTTGCAATATCTTTGACTTTATTTCTTCATATTTCATAAGCAGATGAATTTTTTTTTTTGGTATTGGCACTGGCATCTTTTGGTCACCCTTTCAACAATTCCTCCCTCCCTCCCTCCCTCCTCCCCCAACAAAACCCCTACAGTCAAACACCTGTTCAGATTTTTTGTTTTGACTTATGTATGTTTTGACTTAGCTAATTTGATAGGATTTACAAAGAACAAGCCTCTTCCATCAGTCCAGCTCTAGATCACTTTTCACACTAGCCCACACACTTGTGAATACTTACTTTTCAACATAAAAGCTCTCAGAATCACACGTCTGTGTGATTTTAATGAATATCTTTCTCAGTGGGAACCTCATCCTTATTAGGAGATTCTTGGTACTCTTATAAGGCAGGAGATATACAACCACAAAGTAACAGGATTAAAGAGTCCTTTAAAGGTTATCTAGTCAAAAGCTCTGCTGAAAGCTGGGTCAGCCTAAACCAGATAACTTAGAACCTTGTCAAATTGCGTTTGGAGAGTCTCCAGTGATATGGATTATGAGACTCCACAACCTCTCTGGGGAAATTGGTCCACTATTTGCATTGCAGGGAGGGAGGGAGGAAGTCTTACTATCTAATCAGAATCAACTTCCTTGCAATTTATGTCAGTTACTAGTTATTTTAGTACTGGACACTTCTGAAAACAGTCTATCTCTGTTTTTTTCATATAATCTATCAGGTAGTTTTATACCTTGACAAAATCTACCTTTAGTCTGCTTTTCTTATGCTTGAAAGAATCAGGTTCCCTCATTCTGTCTTCATGTAAAAGCGTATCTCAGTCTCCAGACAATCTGACCTCCGAGGAACTTGCTCCAGTATGTCAATGTCATTCTTGCAGTGGGGTACAAAAAACTGGACATGGTATTCCACAAGGAATTTTGCAAGTGCTTGTGTAGGTGGAAGTCACCACTTCCTTCAAGTGCTGGCTGCACTCCTAGCAATACACTATGTAGCCGGCTGCTTTGTCTGCCAATACATGCCAATGAGTCATGTTCAACTTCTTGTGTCCACCAGGACATTCTGGTCCTTTTTAGCAGTGCTGGGTTTTTTTTTTCTGTGTGTGTGTGTGGTTTCTGGGGGATTTTCTGTTTTGTTTTATTTTGTTCCAACTAGCTCTCAAATACAGTATTGTTGCACCTGTCCTTAGAAGAAAACTGCATTTGCTTTTGTTGAACTTATGAAGCTATTTCAGGCCATTTTCCAGCCTGTCAAGATCTCTGTGAAGAGCAGTTCCCCACAGCTTGGTATGGCTTGGTGCATTCAGTTCCATTCTACAGGACATTAAGGTATTTAACTATATTCAACCCAGTATGGATCCTTGAGGAATGCCACTGCAACTGAGTTTGTGCTATTGCATGACAAAATCAGGAAGAACAGCAATTTTTTTTCTCCCCTTAGGTGCATTTTCAAGACCCTGCTAAAGTCAATGTGTACGAGATCCACTTGTCTCTCTTCAGAGGGCAGATAGGAATCTAATAATAAAAAGCAAACAAACTGATCAGACGTTAATTGTTCTTGGTAATTCTTTGATCTCTGTTTCCAACCACAATCTTGTTCTTCATGTGCCTGGACGTGACTTCCAGGTGAATTTTAGCTAAAACTTTTCCAGGAACCTTCTTTAGGCTGATAAGCCTGTAGTTTTCAAAAGATTCCGTCTTGCTGTTCTCAAAGATGGACGTGATGTTTCCTTTTATCAGTCATTGGGAAACTCCTCTGATTGTTATGACCTGTCACAGATGCAGAAATTGGACACACAATGGCATCAGCTAACTTTCTCAACACCTTCAGAGACGTCTGATCCCATGACCATGCATATGTTCAATTTGCTTAAGCTGCAGAGATATACATGACTACAGAGATATAAAAGTATACCTTTATGCATTTATTGATATACGTATTTAATAATATTCACACATTATCTCTTACATCACTGTGATAATTAGTAAATGTGAATTATTTGGATTCCTTTTGAACAGAACATGAGGCTGGCTCAGAGAAGCCAGTACTACTAAAGATAGTGCTGAACTGGAGAGAGAGAGAAACAGTGTGGGGAAAGCCTAACTTTATAATGATTCTAGATTTTACTAAAGGAAACACTGAAAGGAAACCCATGCTTATTTCTCTGTTTGTCTACATATCTACAGAGGCAAGCTAAGACAGGCCAAAGGCAGTTTATTTCTGTCTCAGAAAACAACATTTTTCCCATTGCTACCTCTGTATAGTGTCCAAAATTAATTCAGCAGTTATTGCTTATCTGAAACCTCTTTGAATGATGTCAGGTATTGTACTCGAAGATATTTGCAGTCAAACACCCTACATTCAAGAACAATAGCTTCCTAGAAAGATGTCAATTTCATATTTTCTCAAAACTAAGCTCCAAGATGTTAAAGTAAATAAAAAGAGTCATTCTTGTAAAAATGCAAGAAACATAAAACTAAAATTAAAAAGAATATTTTAATATATTTAAAATATGTTATTTAGAATATGCAAAACATTAAGCATGCAAGAATTGCATGTGTTTATTGTGCTTTTAAGTCCATGACTAATTACTGAAAAGCTGAGGATGAGAGAAAGATAAGTAAAATTCTAAATGTAAAAAAAAAAAGGCTGTGTTTATATATCTGTTTTCTTGTTATTTGGATGAACTGAGTAATGGTGTTTGAAAGATCAGACTAATAGGAATTTTGGAGAAAGCATTTTGGAATTAAATTGTTTCTAGGTTAATGAATACTTGCAATATGGCTGGCACTGTCAGTAGAGATGTAGATGTAGACAAAGACAAGTTACTGTCCTCTTCTGCGTACAAGTTCCAAGAACAAAATGTACCAGGCAACGCCTCTTATGTCAAGTTGCCAGCTTGCTGAACAGAGCAAAACAAAGACATCAGGATTCAAAACAAGCTGCTTTCAAAGCAGCTATTTGTTGGTAAATTTCTTGCCTTTTGCTCTTGTTATGTGTCATCATCACTTTGATATAAACATCAGAGCATAGCCTCAAGGCCAAGTTCTTTCCTCTTGAAATGAACCTTAGGGGGTTGCCAGCCTGTATTCTAACACATACAGTAACCTCTCTCCTATATAGAAAACTACTAATATGGAAAATACAGACATCTGAAACTTGAAATGCACTACAGCACAAGATTGATAGGTATCCCATGGAGCCTAGTGTGCCCAATGAGACTTTCAATGCTCCTAAAAGAAAAAGAAAATGGCAATAGGAATTCAGGAATCTTCCTGAAACAGGATCAAGCACCTGCGATATATCTCTCTCACTCTATGTCTCTCACTCTAAACTAATGCCTGGCTTCAACAGAAGTAGCACTAGCTAAAGTTGATAGCATACAATATGTTTTCATTTCTGCATCTTTAAGTTTGGTGAATTTAAAGTATAACACCTTTTCTTCTAGAGAAACTACAGTATTGTTTTCCTTGTGGATAAAAAAGTTGATGGCAAGGGTAAGGAAGCTGCAGATAAGTGAATATTTGTGTGTGAAACTTTTTTTATTTGTTGAACTTACTAATTTTTTTATATTTCAGCTCTTAAGATGCCATTAAATCTTCTGAAGAAATTGTTTCCTTCATAATGGATTTTTTCTTCCCAACTGGCAGGCTGACCTTTGACTGATGGATCTTTTCCTAGATGACTAAAGACCTGAATGTAGATTTTGGAGAAGTGAGTTAAATTGTGCCACTATTTTCCCTCTACTTCTCCAATTTGAATCAATTATAAGATCATCTGTCACTTTTTTAAAATTATTTTTTGGTAAAGAACCTGTGTGTCTGACATTTTACAATTCAAGGTTCTCAAAGTAGAAGATGTTTTGCCTTCTGCTTAAAAATATAAGCAGATCATGAATATTGATCATATATTTAGGCACTTAAAACTATTTCACTAACTAACTCAGCATTGATATGTAGTACTTAACAAAACCATGTAGGTTAGATGTTCAGAGAGCTAAAGCACACAACAGCCTCCTGCAAAAATAGAAAATTATATTTGATTTTCTTCAGTTCAAGCTATTAATTTGACTTATTAGTGAAGTGGGTGAGAGGGGTAAATGGGAATTACTGGGTTTTCTTTGATCACTACTTGTCCATAAGATAGGACCTGAGTTCTCAGAAACCAGAATTAATAGGCTGATTTAAAGAATCTGGAAGATTCGAGGGCTGCATCAGAAATGCAAAGCATAACACTGACTAGCACCTCAGAGCACCATCAGCCTTAACATGCAGAGTTGTATACATTGTGATAAAAACCCAGCACGTGCTTAAATTCTGTGGTGACTTGAGACCTTGGCAAGTTGCTGCAAATGGTACATCAGAGGTGAAATAAAATGAGAAAATGCAATCAAAATCAGTAGCAGTTATTACATTAAGGAAAACAGCATGTATTTTTTTGTTGTTAGTAGCTTCCTTGGCACTGTATAGAATAAATGTGTTGTGTATATACCATTCTACATTGCAGATTTTCAAGGGCACTTCTGAATTCAGTCACGTCATTATAGCTTGGAAAGCAAACTGGAAACATTTCCTATTCAACAAATTAATTCCCAAAACAAATTGTTTCCCTACCATTACAAGGAGTCCCAAAGAGCTTGTTATAAATGTTTTGTAAGCAACAATGGCAAGCAAATAAAAACATCATATGTTTAACTCCTTCTATTCTGCCTATTATATGCACCAAACAATAGACATAGATGCAAACAAACCTCTGATTTATCAACACCCTACCAAAGCAAATTCTTTTTTCTGCATCTGAAAACATAAAATCAACAATTGTACCAGTCTGTATAGGGCCTGACTTTGTAACTTGGACAGATCGTTAAAAAATTAGTAGCACCTTTGCAATCAGAAAGTTCAATTACAACTATTTGCAAAAAAATGGAAAAAAGAAATCTTTTTGCTATTCAAATCACAGTGGCATACCACCATTCTCATCTGAATGTGTCTTTAACTATTTAACTTCCATAAAAGCTATTACTCAGCATGACAGCAAATTACTAAAAACAGCATAAAAGAAACATAATCAAACAGTGACACTTCTTTAAGATAAATGAACAGCTTTGGTGATGGTGTAGAGCTAGGCATATCAGCTTACACATAAAGAATCAAAAGTTTCTCTTGGATCTTGATTATGCAAAGTTATGTTAAATTTTACTTTGAATGGCTTATACAGGCAGTGTTTCCCTTAATCAAGCCTGTATGCATATGCATACAAAGTGCATAGTTATGTACAAACTTTCTAAGGGTAAGACATGGTTCTTAGTTTTCCTTTCCTAAGAGCATGTAAAATAGTAGCTATGCAACTAAACTAGTAACTGTGTGAAAGCACTGTTAGAAATTAGTCTATCCAGAGATATTCAATTTATAAGAGCACAGAATATTTGGAGAGCAATTCTAAAATTCCTGCACAGATCATTAAGTAAGCACACTATGTGCATTTCACCTGTCCAACTTTATTTAAAGTGTCATGGATAAGTGGAGGTAGGGACAGACATTCTGTAGGTCTGGAAAGAATATGAGAACTCTAAGACTGTACAACAGACTGGGTTTGATTTTAAGGGCAGAAAATGGCAATATGTATGAAAAACATCAGAGGAAATGTAGAGTTCTGAATGGGACTATCAAGGTGGACATGTTGTCTTGACTGCTTGTTAGCTCTGAACACAGTTGACGACTAGGAGTGTAGAAGCACAGAAGTATAGAAATGAGTATTATTATATTACCCCTTACCAGGCTAGAAAAATGTATCTAACCTTGCAAATAAAGTCTTATTTAATAAGCATTTTGTTTCTTTAGTGTATGGATGGCTCTGCCATAGAGATTTTGGCACTGCTGTTTGGAATACTTAGCTTCAGAAGGGAGCTACCAGGGGACTTTTCAGAACCCAAGTTAATGCCTTGGCTTCCTGTGCAATTCATAGGAAGATGCTCACATTTGTAAAGTTGGTTTACAAAAAACAGGTTAGTATGAGTTTTTTTCTCTGATGCAGGCAAATAAGAGCTTATTTTCGTCCTTGCAGCACCAACTCAGTAGAACAGCAAAATTCAAGGAATTATAAAAGGTATCATCTGATGATGCCTACTAGAATGAATGAATAATTTTGTAAAAAACACCTTCTGCCAGAGTAAGTGGTCTTGAAAGTGTTTCATTATGGACCAAATAATGAAAAATACATTGACTGATAATCAGAGTTGACTCTACAGAAGAACAAATATTTGCATGAGAGAAGATCTGGATTACAAAACTGTCATATACACTTGCCATTTTAGACATACCTTAGCTGAAATGGAAATTGTATCCCATAAAGATTTCTGAGGGGACTTGTGCATGAAACGCAAGGGAACAAAAGCAAGGTATTGTTTGTTTTATGGGAAGATGATGGCAAGTTGAAGAGAAGCTGAAGCATTTGAAACATTTTTTTAATGTATTCTGAGAAGAATTTCTAAAATACCTATAGGAATTTGAAGACTACAAATGAAACACCTCTGTTTGTTAACCTCTTCAAGGCTATGTTGCAATACAGGAAGATGAGTTTTGAGTGTCTACAAGCTGGAGAAGGGTACCAATAGCAATAGCTGTGTAAATAATCCCCTTTCAAGAGACTTCAATAATGTTCTGTGCTAAAGGACTGTTTCTAACCATTAACATATTTAATCCATTCTTATCTGCCATGTTTACATAGTATGCTTTAAGTTACAAAGATTTTCAAATATTTTCCAACTTGGACTCAAAAATGTCTCTGTTCCACATCTACAAGTAAGAATGGTAATATGAGTCCATGTAGCTCAGTGTAGACTGCAAACTTGCATTATATGTTTTTAACTGATGATTCATTCAATTCTTTCTTTTATTTTGCAACCATATTTTTCCTTTTCCATAGTATATGTGTCTCTTCTCTTGTCAAAGTTCTGTCTTCCATCTGGAGACTTTGTAAGTTTAAAAAGTTGAACTACTTAAATACCAGGAATATGTGATTTTAGCATTGTTGCACTCAATTATGACATTATATTTTTCTTTTTTTTAGGTGTACTGGACAGAGGATCCTTGTTGTATTTGAGTGCCAGCTATCACATGGGTAATATTTAGATTGATCCCAAACCAAAAAGTATAGTAGCTTTCAACTGTCATGCAGTTTTCATCCCCATAAGTGATTCAGACATAACAGTGTTGGGAAGTGAATATAGTTTTAACGTAGTGAAATTGACAACAGAGCTGTAGGGGGAAAGGTAATTTTTCCTTCTACTTTACAAATGGCAAACAAAAAAAGTCATCTTCCCATACCTGCTGTCAATAAAACACACTGCAGAGTTTGGCAGACTGTAAGATTTTATGACCTTCTCATCTTCCCTTTTGGGATTGAGAAATTTAGGACAGACTCTTGAAAGATTAAAAGGCAATTAGCAAAAGTTTGCAATAGTTTGTTTTCAGCAAATATCGTTCATGCCAGGTGGAACCTGGGGTCATTATGTAATGGTGAAAGAGAGAATAGGGACCAAGTCAGTCTTCTCTTGTACTTGGGAGAAACCCTCAGTTTGGTTTTCCTGGAAAGCAAAAGAAAGAAAGGAAAGGAAGGAAAGAAAGGAAGAAAGAGTATAGTAAATGACAAAGCAACACAGATGTAGTTACTTTAGGAGCAATATAAAGCAATCTATAAACATGAGACATATATTGCAAAATTGAAACATTCTGTTAAATTAATCAAAACAAGAAACAGAGGCTTTTTTAACCTTCAAACTATATAAAAATAAACCAGAAGGTACTATTAAAATATGTACAGGATTTATGTAGTGTTCTCTCCCTTTCAGATATAACCCTTTCGCTTGTGTAATTAACGTATAATAAAGAAGCAGCTAATATATCATCCTACAGATTTTGTTACTGCATTCTAAGTTAAGATTATTTGTAGGGATTTTGTGTGTCCCGCATTGGCATTAAATATATTGATTCTGTTCTCACAATCATAAATGAAGATAGCATTTGGCCTCCCACTTCATCTGTCACACTGACACTTAAATGGTAACACTTCATGCAAAATGAGTGAATTTTCCTACAAGCAGAGATTGTAAAGTAAGCAGTAAAGACAGATCTGTACAAAGAACTGTGGGATTTCATTATCAGAAAGGATGAACAACAGTGAGTTGAACAGATGTGATTTTACAGGCAATAAATGTCAGTGCTATTAGACACCAGCAGGACAGAAGGCAAGAGGAGGCAAAGGTAAAGTAAGGTGAGACAGGCAAGGTAAGGTCAGGCAAGGAAAAGCAGAACAGAGGAAAAGACAATATTAAAATAACTTTAACTGAGTACCAGCAGATAGAATATTTCATGGTATCAGTATCTTATAATTACAGGGATATAAGTTGGCAATCTCTAGTCTGTCTTTATATGTAGGATTCTTATTTCAAATTCTCCATTTTACAGTTTATTAAAACTTAAATTTTTACCAAGACACTGTCACCCATGAGAGTTATTTAAGCAAAACTCCAGTTGCAGGCTTGTACAAAGACACAAAGTTTGTTCAATAATGAAGCCAGTTATTCTTGCCTTTCAACTTTTATTTATTTATTTATTTTCCTTCTGAAGTGAAAGAAAAATTGTGTGAAAAGCTATTACAAAATAAAATTCTTCCTTTCACTCTGCAATTTTAGTTGTCTCTCTCTGATATATGTCACTAATAGATACAGGATAAAACAATCCACGTTGCTCTTTTTTATTTTCATATTTGTCCTCATCTTACCTATGCTTCTTTTTGACTATTATTTCTACTGATCTTCAGCAGGTCACATGTTTTTTCTTGGCACTAGCTGGTACTACTGAGAATAGGATGCTGCAAATCAAAGTCCTGCAAAGCAATAGTGCTCTTGATTCCCTGCAGCATTCAAGGTCAGCTAGAGATGTGGTCTGAAGCTCTGCTCCTTGAATCTTGAACCTTCACTGAGTGATTCTCTAATGACTTGGGAGGGACATCATAATTAGATAAAATTCTTGCCTATCTTTATTAAAGAGCACCAGATTAAACTCTCTGCATGTTTGATGAGAAGTGAAGTGATTGTTTTCTCCACTTCAAATGCTTCAGCATGCCTTTTCATTAATGTTTTATCACTTGCGTACTGAATTTTGATGCTTTTAAGAAAAAGGGGGGAAAATACCTTCCTTACAAAACTGCAAATCTTCTTTTGATGGAAATTCTTTCAAAGATAGTCTTATTTTGCTATGTACACTTTGTGCATCCATTTGAAAAAGGTAGCAGTTTAACTGAGAAAAGTAAATAAAAATCAGCCTGAAATCACAGAGTATTTTAAGTAAACTTCAGTCAAAAATTACTTCAAGGTTTCAATACAATAGGTCATGTAATGTAATCAAAGTTAAAGTGAATTAAATACTTTTACTCTTTAAATTGTTCTCTAAAACTATTGAGTTACAGATAAGCTTTTGAAAAAGAGATGATAAAATATTTATTCTGTTACAGTTGAAATGACAAACATCTTGCTTCTCATTTTATTTTAGTAAAAAGATTTACAAAAGCAATTTACCTTCAAACACACTGCTGCAGGAACTCATTAGGCAGATTTCTTGCACAGCATATTACTAGTAGAGCAATAGGTGAGATGTTAAGTAAGAAGCAGGAAAATGCCAGTGGCCTTGTCAAACTGCAGAAGAGTGTGCAACTGTTTTGAGGGTGACATTTGGTAGAAACTTGTAATCATAGTGAACTCTCAATAGCAAAAATCAGTCACTGCCAGTCACTTTCGATTCATGTGCCTCCTCCTTTGTATTCCCTGTATTCCTTTCAAATTGTATTTTAGTGTCTGATTAACACATCTCTGGGGCAAATCTGGCAAGACTCCTTTAGGAACCTCTTTGTGATCAATGTGGTATCATATACAGCTTAATGTGTTCTTTTAACTTTTGCATCTTGAAAATGCTGGAATGTGGTACAAATGCCTAAACCTTAGAAGCTAAGATATTTCAGGTTTATCCTTTTCCCCTTTGGGTTATTAAAAAGAAGAATAAGATTTTAAAATTAACAGAAGATGACTTCAAGATGGTTATCTGTAACATACACAAGGCATTGTGTATTATACATATTACAACTATTCTTTTTCTGTGAACTGTGTAGGAGACCAAATTCCAAGAGACTGCCTTGGGCTGGTTGTTCCCTCTGTAAGGGAACTTAGGTTGCTGTGTGTCACAGTTTCTAGCTCTTATATCCCATTTGCTGCCTGAGTACATCATAAAAGGTAGCAACCTGCCTGAAGAACAGTGCAAAAGCTGTCTCCAGCTCTCCAAGGGACAATATTTGGTTGGTATGCTTTCACTACTACTTGTACTTTCTGGTCATAACTGGAATTGGCACACTTTAACGGCTTGAATTTCTTCTGCCTCTTGTGCCAGGATTTATCACTGTTAGAACAAGTACCTGTCAGTGTACTCCACCTTCCAGTCTTCGCAGTTTTTTTAACTTTTGCTTCATTGCAGTGTATTGACATTAACAGAGCTGTTATATTTGCCTGTCAGTTATCTTTCAAAACTACTTTTGTCAAAGTTTGATTTTCTTTTAAACAACTAATCTATGTTACTTCTCCCATTCAACCTTGATCTACATGTTTTTTCACAATAGAATCACAGAATCATTTAGATTGAAAAAGACTTTTAAGATCATGGAGTCCAACATTTAACCAAACACTGCCAAGTCTGCCATTAAGCCATGCTCCTAAGTGCCATGTCTACATATCTTTTAAATATTTCTAGGGATGGTGACTTCACCACTTCCCTGGGCAGCCCATTCCAGTGTTTGATAAACCTTTTGGTGAAGAAATTTTTCCTAATATCCAATCTAATTCTCCCCCAGTGCAACTTGAGGCCATTTCCTCTCGTCCTATCACTTGTTATTTGGGAGAAGACACTGACCCCCACCTCGTTACAACTTTCTTTGAGGTAGTTGTTGAAAGTGAGAAAGTCTCCCCTGAGCCTCCATTTCTCCAGACTAAACAACCTTAGTTTCCTCAGCCACTCCTCACAAGACTTGTGCTCTAGATGCTTCTCTAGACGTATTTTAAAAGTATTTACTACTTCTCCATAACTTATTTTGCTTGTTGCCTCACACATTGCACAGCATGCTAACAACAAAAATGTTTTGTATAACACAGGTAGTGTACAGTTTAATGTATGTAATGGCAACGCAGCTCTGATTAGAGAACTGAGGTATGCAATACAACTGATCCAAGCAGCCCATAAGAATGTCAGTAACTTCACCTTGCTGCATGTTTTTATTTTCTTAACAGACTAAAATATTTATAAAATAGACAAGATTTCTTAAAATAACAAGGAGAACTCACTGGATTTTACTCATTTTAATATGGTACTCTTTCTTGAGTAATTCAAGGTGACATGTAGCTTCCAGATATGCAACTTGAATTCATGTGTGCATGATAATTCTCAGTAAGTCACTGAAGGTTTTGCATTTTTAAAACATAACCTCCTAGTAGTGAAGGGGAGAAAAAAAAATGCATTCTTGTTGCACACAGAAAGGGAAACAGGAGATTCAAGTTTGGATAAGATCGGAACATCTATAGTTATAGATTAGAAATGAGTGTGTGTATATATATA
>NW_010205012.1:0-34550 GCF_000695765.1 Mesitornis unicolor | reverse complement strand
ATAATAATAATAATTTAATGCGCACCTGGTATATAATTTTGTTTTGGTACAGGTTTTCATCCTGTTCCTTAAAAATTTGGTTTTACTTCCTATAACTCCCACCACTGTATTACCTGAAAGACTGAAAATCACTTATGCTGACATGTCATTGAACAGGAGAAAAAGAGGTTTGCTCAACCAGGATCTGGTCTTCATTAGGATGACAGGAAAAAAGAGCAGCTGCCAATTTCAGTGAGCTGCTCTGTTTCTACTGATGTACAGAGGAAGCAGAATAAAGTCTAGTCACAACCCTAGGATCTTCATTCCTATGGTAATACTTGCTGTATTTCCAAATTATCCTCTGGATAAATATACAATGACTGATGGAGATAAAGTGAGGCAGAGATATTCCCTTTGCAAGAAACTGGATTTAGGATCCACTTGAGGACTGATGAGCAGAATATATCTAACTGATGGGGAATAAAAATCAACTAGAATAAATCTGAGAGAAGCAGGATCCAGTAAGAACGGGGCAGAGGAAGAAATTAGCAACACCCTTTCACCCTTAGTTTTTTCACCTTGTTGCATGCGCGTCCTGCCAAGCCAGGGATATTCATAGCCTGTCCCATTTCTGCCAAGCCAGGGATCTTCATAGTCCATCCCTTTGGTTTTCAGGAAACACACCCTTATATCAGGGGAAACATTGCTGTTGAATCTGTGCAGTGATGTTGCCCTGAAGTTGTGAGCTGTGCAAACAAGTGGAGGAGAGAAAAACACTGTAAAAAGCAGACTTGCACGTAGACTCAAACGCAACAGCACTTTCTAGACACTTGCCCAGTTAATACTGTTCTGGCAACAGCGAGCCCTCCAACAGACCCAGCAAAACAGAGTTATCCACTGCTCCAAATCTGCCCATTGAGTACATACGGTGTTTTACCTCCTTATCCTTTCCTACCCTCACCTATTTTGTGTCTCAAGGACCAGGCAAGTCAGGAGCCATGGTGCTTTGGTCTAGACATACTCATAAAAACGTCAAATGAGTTAGGTTTTAATCTGCTGCTGCTGCCTCTTAGCCCTGTCATATTGCTTTTATTCATGGCGTGTTTCCCAAACAATAACATGAAGTACTCCTCGGAGAGTAGGCTCAAGAAGTAACTAATGCTCAGGTTCATTAGGATCTGTGTTTGTGAGCACTTTGTAGGAGGAAGCTTCAGTTTTTTCCATAACCCTTGACTAGTGTTTTTAGTCTATTTTATTTTTCACAAATGCATCCTGTGAGTACAATCTATGACTTCTTTTGAAATTGCATTGTGTTCTGTCATTATCAGTCCATTTCCCCACTTCTCCAACTTCCATGTTTCTGATAGATTTACAGGAAAAAAAGTCTTTTGCAATGAGAATTTCACTCATCTCTGTTTACTCTCCACTAATGAAAAAATACAAACATAATAACCACTCTCTTCTCCTATAAGATGTCTGGTTTATTTAATGGATTTTGTCACTGATACAATTTCATAAATTATTTTAATTCCCCACATGTATTTCCAGCATGTAGTTAATGCCAGCCTGGGAAATATTCCTTTAATAGTTTCCATGATTGAAAAGTTAATTTATTTATTACAACACTCAAGTTGTACAGAAATTAATGTTTATCTCTTCTTTACTTTTTGCTACTGAAATCACAGAAACATACTTAATTTTTGAAAGAAGGGGGAAAAGGGCAGAGAGCCAGCCAGGACTCTGTGAAGAAGAACAGGGTTCCATGATGAACTAGGCCACTTACGCTTTTTTGAGAGGGTTGTGAAAAGAACGTTCACATAGGAGCTCTGAATTGACCTTATTTTTCCTGTTGGTTACTGTGCTTTCTGGATTAAAAGCTGTTTTCTTTTATTGAAATTGAGAAGTGCCAAACATTGAACTTGCTTTGTAAGACATACATCAAGAGAGAAAATATTTCAGTTCGATGACATGACCTGACATTTTAAAGCAGATAATAAATGACACCTTGTCAATGCCAGCAATTTATTATTCCCTCTCTTGTACCTCTGTGTCACAGTGGGATACCACATTCTTTTTAATCATGGGCCTGTGTTAAACAAATTTTTACCAGAAAAGAATATAAAATGCCCCTAGTTGTTTCCCACTTACTGACCTCCCAGCCATGCCACTATAACATATAAAGACAAAGGCTGTGTTAAATTTTTCATTATTTTATTCAATTTCTGATCCAATTACATGAGGCTCTTCCATCACTAACATGAACGTATATGCTATAATGTCAGCTGCTGCACATTAATCAGGCTTTTTTTTATTCACTGGACAGTGGTGCTAAATCATCTCACTAAAAAAAGTGGCACAAGAAAGAGATGCAAATGAATGAGGAGGAAACTCCTTTTTGTGCAATTACAGCAGGAAATCATTAGAGTGTGCGGCTTTCCAATCAAGCCCCCAAAGACCTCAAAATGCACCAAGTTGTTTTACATCTTTCATTTTCACCTAATTTAAAAAGAAGAAATGCTTCTTCCCATGACTTCACTTTTCACTACTTATAAGCCAACATCAACTGCTTGAACTGTGTTTGGGATGCTGGTTTCATTTAATACTTCTAATTAACATGCCAGTGAGCTGAAAATGCTTGGTGTTACTAAGTTTGATTTCTGGAAATGTGACAGAAAGAAGGCTTCCATTGGGATCCATGTCTCTCCCATTGGTGTTTGAGTGTTATCTTAGTTACTGTGCAATTTTATGGGCAAATGAGTGTTAGGCCTTCAGATGGGAAATACACAATATCTTCTAAATTTGATAATTTATTTCATTGAACAGAGAGAATAAGATCCCCCTTGTGATTTCTGCCTCCTAGGGGCCCTGGTCTCTAATTCAGGTCAGAGTTTAAGATTATGCACATGATTAGCGCTGATAGGCATAAGCACCCTAGAAGCTAAAGCACTGGAGGATTTTCCTGGGTCTTCAGGGTCAGGACTAGAGGTGATTTATATGGAGGAAACCAAAAGGTTCAAGAGCAGAAAGTCATATTGGATGGTGCAGACCCTTGAACTTGGGGACCCTAGAACTTCACCAGAAGAGGTGAATATGTTTTCTCCAGTTTTGGTATAGTTACCGAGGTGTCTGGAAGGTCAAGGTTAGCTTGAACAACCTTGTAGCTTCAGGAATATAAATATTTTATGGATTTCACATGATTTGGAGAGGATGGCTTTTTCCAGACACATTGTCTTGTCTTTCCTCTTCGATGGTCCATATATTGAAATTAACTTTAATTTTAGAGTTACACTTGTGGTGAAGGTTAGGAAATCTTCTGTATGCAGCATCTTTGCAATAAATCTTACAGCACAAAGCATTATACTAAATTTCAGCACTAGGGAGTTTTCTTGTGGTTTTTGCTTTTGTTTTTTTTGCTGGTTGTTTTTTTGGTGGTTTTTGGTTTTTTTTGTTGCTTGGTTTGGTTTGGCTTGTTGGTTTTTTTTTGGAGGGGGTGGAGTGGAGTGTGGTTTTTTGTTTTGATTTGTGTTTTTCCTGATATTAATTTCACATTAAGTCAGTGGTAAGAAGAAATACAGTTTGCATCACATACGCTCATAATTGTTGGATGCATACTTAGAACTTTTTACACTATAATTGGAAAAAAATATGTGGATATGACATACAGAAGAAAATAAATGGGGGGACTCGACCTGTTTTTCAGTCTTTGAAGTGCTTGTGTTTATTTTTATTTTACTTTTTGAAAAACCCAAGGAAGTCTCTAGTCAAAGAGTCATTAAAGCCAATAGATGCTTTATTGAAATCAATACCAAATTTTTCAGAACAAGACCATTTGGATTTTCATGTTTAAATAGTGGAGTTTTATTCTCTTATGGATCTGACACTTTCTGTGATTAAAAGTATCATGGCTTTTAAAATTCTGTTTATGACTTCTGTTATTTCTTCCACATAATGCGAACACCTTAACTGTCACAGTAAATGCAGACATTTTCAATTCATGGTGTATTTGATTTCACAGTATCATAGATTGGTTTAGGTTGGAAGGGATCTTAAAGAGCATCCAGTCCATGTCATGGGCAGGGACACCTCCCACCAGATCAGGGTACTCCAGGCCCCATCCAACCTGGCCTTGAACACTTCCAGGGAAGACACATTCACAACTTCTCTCAGAGTAGAGAATTTCTTCCCAATGTGTAGTCTAAATATCATAGAATCATAGAGTGTGTTGGGTTGGAAAGGACCTTTAAAGCTCATCCAGTCCAACCTCTGCAGTGAGCAGGGACAATGTTACCAGATCAGGTTGCCCAGAGCCCCATCAAGCCTGACCTTGAATATCTCCAGGGATGGGGCCTCCACCACCTCTCTCGGCAGCCTGTCCCAGTGATCTACCCCCCTCATGTTGAAGAACTTCTTCTTAATATCCAACCTAAATCTACCCTTTGCTAGTTTAAAACCATTACCCCTCATCCTATTGCAACATGCCCTAGTGAACAGATCTTCCCCAGGTTTCTTAAAGGCACCTTTCAGTTTGAAAAGATTATTCCTCATGCTATCACTACATTGCCTTGTCAGACAACAGCTCTGTTACATTGCAGCATGAATAGGTGTATGTGCAATATGGTAGTTTATACTTAGACTAAAAATTATAGACATACATCTAAAATAAAGCAAAATCTAAAATCAAATAATGCGAATTAATTTTTATTTTTTTTCCATAGCTAAACGTGAAATCTGAGTTTATTTACTCCAGGGTGACTTTTACCTTGGGGATAGCATGGCCCATTTTCACCAGAATTTGAAAGACTTTCATATAGTCTTTCTTTGTTGTCTTGATGATGACATGCAGTGGTAGCATAACATGACAGAGTTAACTGCAAACCTTCTGCAAATTTGTTACAGCACCTAAGTTACAACATGTAAAGGCTTCTTACAGCTTGTAAGAAGCTGTCAGGACATAACTGTATTTTCAAGTAGTGATCAAAGTTATTGCAGAGTTCTCATGCTGTCAGGCACTTGTGCCAGAGCCCTCGGTGCGGTTTTGCTGGCTGTCCCCAGGCTCACAGAGACAGCAATGGGGCAGTTTGAGCTGAGTGCAAGAAGCAGCTTGAAGCAAGGATTTACAATTTATTTTCTCAAAGCAATGGCCATTTTTTCTGTTGTTGAGTGTATAACAACTATATATTTTTGTTTTTTAATATATCTTGGTAATATAAAAACAAGAGTACATGTTCCTTAATACCCTTCTCTTAAACCCCTCTTTTGCAGGTACACATCTGCATGTAAAAACATGCACCTACTACAAAAATTTCTTGTTGAGATTCCTACCAGTTTAACAGTATTGGAGCTACCATGTTGACACTGCTTTAGAAGTCATTGTGAAATGTATGAACTAAGACAACTGGTTTTGTTGTTGTTGTTTGTTTGGGATTTTTGTGGGGTTTTTATAACTATTCAGAGATACCTTCAGGCATGGTTCCTAGGGCATTCTGTGAATTAAGCATCATTGCAAGAAGATAATTTTTTCTGTCTTCTTTCAAAATGATTGCTATTTCTGAAGGAGAGAAAAAAGTGCATGACCCAGATTTCACACTACTTTCGTATATTTTCTCCCCATAAACGCTGTAGCCTGCTTTCATGGTTGTGTCACTTAGTTTCCAATTCTTTAAAATTAAGGCTGTTTTGGCTCAAGTTCTGGTCAAATATTTCTTTATATATATTCTAATTGCATCCCATTTCAATAGGCAGTTTAAGTTACTTCCCAAAACCTCCTGTCAGGAACTACTGACAATATTACTTGACACTCTTAAATGGACTTAAGGGTAATACCAATCTGGTGAAGTAGTACTTGCACTTAGCTTGTAAAATGCTATGGATCACTTGGATGAAAGGCATTATATAATCTAAAGCAGATGTTATTACAGTATCATTACTTGCTCCAAAGTGCTTTTTCCTCTCATTCATGGCAAACTTTGGCTGCGGTGTGTCCCAGGAATACCAGGCGCTGGTACTTGATGCAGTAGTCAGTCAGAACTTTTTCCTGCTTTCCTAATGCTGTCTCTGTAAAGCAGGACAAATATAGCTTGATCACCTTCAAGCTGGCATGCTGGTGTGGCAACAACCAGGAGAGAGGTTGGGAGGATGGAGCACAGCATCAGGTAGATGTAACTTGTTTGAAGTGGGTGACTGGCTGTTTTAGACTGCTTAAAGAAAATTAATGTTTAACAATTGATTTATCTGTATTGCTCATATCTTCAGCTTTGTTGGTTTAGAAGAAATACTAGTGGACGGTGGCAGCTCGGTGTGTTTGGTGGGAGGTGTTCTGAGTGAAAGGGTTAAAAGACTCTACAGTTCTGCTGCAAAAATAACCCAACGATAGATATGAAAAAGAATAAGTTGTCATATAAATAAATAAGGTTCCTCCGACTCTGCCATCCTTAGTGTATTAGGAAGCAATATCTATGATACAGATGTAATATGGTATGTGAGTTTCCACATATGGCTAAGGCTTCTACACAAGTAAATGTCCCTAGTGCAGCTTAGCCTGGCCTGCTAAGGATAAGAATGAGTGACTGAAATAAATAACTTTTTCTTCTTTCTGAGTAACAGCTTTTTGGCAGCCTTGGTAAGAATGCAGTCAAAATGTATGCTGTTTGGGGCTTCTCATCACAAAACTGAAATTAACAGTTTATATAAGATCCAGGA
Source organism: Mesitornis unicolor (assembly GCF_000695765.1). Classification (NCBI taxonomy): domain Eukaryota; kingdom Metazoa; phylum Chordata; class Aves; order Mesitornithiformes; family Mesitornithidae; genus Mesitornis; species Mesitornis unicolor. The sequence continues at coordinate 27,872 of NW_010205012.1, read as the reverse complement.
AAGGACAGTTAAAATGCCAATAAACTAACACGCAATTACTTCTGGTATAACAGACAGATGTGGTTACGGTCCACTGTGGTGGAGGTAAAAGAGGAGCATGGGGAAGTGCGGTGCAGACTTACACAGAATGTGCAGAATTTTGTAATAATGAAATTTGCATACACTTATCCAAAAAGAGAACTTTTCTGCTTTCATTTGGCTTTGACTGGAGCATTATTTAATCAAAAAGTAGGTAAGAAGCATATTCCTGTAAGATAAGTACCTTTACCAAAAAGTATAAAGAGGACTTGTTTAGTAATGACAGCAGAATTAGGAGTAGAAGCATGAAGAATAATAAAGGGAAGGAAAAAGATTATTATTTTTTTAATACTTGGTAAAACCAAATGGCAATTAAAAATAGCAATTGTTACTAACAGAAGAAAATTTCCAGTTACCATGGAAGTTACCTCAAGTTACCATGATCTGATTGGCACTGGTGTCAATCTAGGATCATTTTGCTGAAGCCTGGAGTTACCCTGACTGGTAGTGGGAAGCAAAAGCTGTCCTTAGGAGATTTATTCTGCAGAATAACCAGGATACTAAAATCAGCTGCATAGTGAGAACTCAGCATTTTTGTTACAGGAAACTTCTGAAACAGCCAAGGTAAAATCCCATTGATCTTAGCACTAAGTAGAAATCACGGTGGAATATAGAAGTCTGAACTCACTTCAGGGCTGTGGTTTGGATATCCTCTCAAACCTCACCTTTTTTGTGAACTACACTTATGTTTTGTTTAACAATCCCACTTCGTGCTTTTTTGTCTTCGCATCTAGTCCTTATCGGTTTCCAACAACACTACTTCACATGCGGCTTTATTGAGTTTCCCAAAGCATTGTCACTGGAAATCTTTGCAGACCTACAGCTTCCAATTTGTCTTCATTCATATTTTGGTGTCCTATTAAAATAAATCTAATTTCTGCCACAGCTGTATAGCCCTCTTATAAAAGCATTCAAAGCTTCTAGAAGACAGGCTGAAATCAATGATTACAACAGAAAAAAGTCAATAGTGTTTATGTGATTAATAGCACCATGTTAAATACGGTAACGTAGATAGGGAAAGGAGGAGGCAGGATAATTTGAGTATTACAAGCAGCACATTAAAACCTTGAAGTCCACAGAGGGTAGCCATTTTCCCCTGTAAGGCCTGTAGATATTGGAAATTTTTTTTGTCAACTTTGGTGGCATTTATACCAATATCAAATTGAGTAAAAGAAAAATTCAGTGTCTGCTTTCTAGAGATTAAAGGGAAAGTATTACAGTAGTCTCCTGTGCCATTTCTGAATGCAGATCTACCACATACCCTGCTCGAGATATCTGCAACTGAGCTCACACACATACAACTTGGGAGGGTGGGAGGTCACCCTTTCTGCAAAGCCTCTTACTGAGGGGATCTCGTTAATCCATATAGCCTGGTTCGAACTAATTAGGATTGATATGGACACTGTAAAGAGAAAAATAGACCGCCTGTCCTTGAGTAATCCCCAGGGACACGGGAGTGGAGAGATAGCTGCACAATTGCTGACTCTGAGGAAGGATCTGCCACAGACTGCACAGAGTGTTGTTTCCAGCACCTTCTGGCATACCTGATGAAAAGCAATGGCTCTCAACTTTTAAAGGTGAACTGCAAGAGCAAAGCAAAAATTAAACCTAATTAAGTACCAGTTTCTGTGCTGAGCTCTTCCTCTGTAAAGGCAACGTGGGATGGTCAGATGGGAAGGACGGGATAAGTTCCTTATTTTAAAAATATTTGTATACCCGTAGACACTTCTTGTGATCTGTTTGCTTCCCTGACAGGTCATCATTCAACAATATAAATACTGGGTTTTGGTTTTGTTTTGTTGTGTTTTTCATTGCAGTGTGTGTGAACTGTAGTCTTGGTTTTTATCTGTTTTAAGTACATATATCTTTATTTTTATCACTTAGGAAGAGGAAAGGAGACACAGCAGTATATCTAACCAGTTCTTGCTTGGAATTCCTCTGAGCAAACAGGGTTTGAACCCAAGATTTTTTTTTAAAAGCATAATTTCATGAAACCTGTATAATTCTCTGAGGGGAGAGATGTTTTCTATAGTTTCTGAGTTCTCATTCGTCAGTTCTTGATGATGTGGTCTCATCTCTAAAACCCCAAAGCCACACCATGCCTCCAGTATAAAAAAAAATTATAGAGGAGAGAATACCCACACTCTGTAGATCCCTCTTAACATGGACCTGCAGGACAAAATATGTATGTTTTAAAATTTTCCATCAGGAATATTTGAATGGTTGCGGCTAGAAGGGACCTCTGTATTTCATCTGGTCCAACCTTCCTGCTCAAGCAGGGCCACCTATAGTTGGTTGCCCAGGACCATGCCCAGCCATCTTTTGAATATCTCCAAAGATGGAGACTTCACAGCCTCCCTGTGTAACCTGTGTCGGGTCACCCTCACAGTGGAAAAGTGTTTCCTGATGTTCATAGGAACTCCCCTGTGTTTTGGTTTGCGCCTATTGACCCTTGTTCCGTCAATTCAAGAGAATGCAATAGTCTGCAGTGAGCATGAGGCAATCCCTGGCAACATCTTTGGTTCATTTCAGGGGAAGACAGACGTGAGTCTGGCAGTCCATGCTGAAACATCCTCAGCACTGTCAGCCACTTCTGGATGTAGTTTGGCACTGGACGTGTCTTTCATTCCAAAGATGTGAAATATTACCTTCAGTCAACTCAAAAAGCATTTTTCTTCCTGAATTTAGACTTCAAACACACAAATCTCAGCAGCAAGTACCACACAAATCCTAAAACTGGGCAGCTGGTAGGACCTGTTGCTTTTAATTCCCTTTTAACCATTGCTGAGCTGCTGCTCATTAAACTACTGCTCCAGGAACTTAATTTCCCAGCTCAGTATTACCAGATGTTTGGACTATTTTCCTTTCTTTTCCTTTTTAATTTTATTTTTTTTTTAATCTTTTTATTCCTTTTTAATTTTTTTTGTTTCTTTTCACTTGAGTGGTAGAAGATAATAGTTGTGTCACGGTGATGCAGTACTGACAGCCCTGGTGATGTAATGGCCATGTTCCAGAGGGCTGCCACCAGTTTCTGGCACTAAACCTGGTGATGTGGCCATGTCACAGTGGGCAGAACTTTGGTAATGGCTGTGTCATGGGGGGTTGGTGACATAGATGGACCAGGACAGACATCTCCTGGCTGTCAGGGGCATACAGCCTTGATTGGGTTGGGACATTCCTGCACAGGGAGGCAGGGGCTGCTCATGGTGATGGAGGGTGTCTGCTGGTTCTTGTTTCTTCTGGTTCTAACAGCCTCAGCTCTGGACACGGATGTGACCAGATCATGGCATGCTCCTGTCCTCACCTTCCTCTGGCACTCAGTGAGAGAGTGTTGCAGCTTTGTACAAGGACATTGACCTAAGGATAAGAAAATGCCCATAGCCCCGGTCTCAGTCTGTACCATATCAGAATCCTACAGGGAGCTGGAATGTCCCCACAGCTGTGAACAAAGAATGCTCCACACCACCCACCTTCTCTGTAGCCTGTCATGGTCTCATAAAACAAACAAACAAATCTCAACTGGAAAAAGAAGAGTATATGACACAAATTAAATTGATTTTTTAAGTTTTTTCACCTTTATGCAAAGAGTGACCTGTCTTTCCAAGACTTTACAGTAGTATATTAAACATTCTGAGGTCACCAGCACTTCTGTGATGATCAGGACTTTTTGCTGTGTTGCTGTGTTGCCAATGAGAAACATAAATTCACTGGTCACCTTTGGAAATCTTGGTCGAAGCCTGAAGAACTTTTAAAAATTGTTGTAATTCAAAATTTATTTTCTTCTTTTATAGTTTTGTCCTTCCTTACTTCAGCATTTGCCTTAAGAAGGACTTCAAAGATCATGAGTAAAGCTGTACGGAGGATCACGCAGATCACCACTGCAGGTTACAGGTATAAATTTCCTCTGAACCACCTTCACCTTCACTGTAGTTTGGGCATCTCCACTGCTCTAGTCTCAGTACTCTTGGTAAAAATGAGAAGTTGCTATGCTTATCCATAGCTGGCTGTCATGATTTAATGTGGCAAGCAGCTAAACACCACAGTTTGCTTGCTTACTCTCCCCGGTGGGATGGGGGAGAGAATTGGGAGAGTAGAAGTAAAGAACTCGTCAGTTGAGATAAAGAATATTTAATAATTAAAATAAACTAAACCTAATAATAATAATAATAATGATGCAAATTAATTGTAACATGAATAGGAACAATTATAATACAGGAATCAAAGTTATACTCAATTCACAAACAGCAGTCACTGGCTGTACACCAACAAAAACATGACAAGGGAGGGGTAAGACTCAGGAACTGAGATTGGCCACCATCATGAAGTAGAAGGGAAGGAATCAAAGAGAAGAGTTTCTAGAAAGGAAGCGTTGAAGAGATCTTCCCCTGCAAACTCTCCAGTTTATAATGAGTGTGATATTTATGGGATAGAATACATCTTTAGTGGTCAGCTTGGATCACACCTAGATGATCTGTCCTCTGTCACCCTGTGTCCCAGAGAATCACGGGCTTTCACTCCCACCCATCCCCTTGTGCAGAGAGAAGGAAAAAAAACAACAAACAAACAAAAGAAATTATAACCACAGGTGCAGGTGAAAACCTGAAAAACAAAACCTTGAAAAAAGCAAATATTGGCATCTTGTCATATCAGTCCCAGCACATACCCAGTATGAAACTCTCACTCTCTTCTAGGAAGGAAAGGAAAAAAACTCTGTCCCAGCAAAACAAAGATACTGACATAATTTTCACAGCTCCTTTAAACTCAATGCCACTATGTTGTTTGGGCTATAAGGACTTGCAAGCCACTTATCCAGAGATACTCACAAAAGTTGTCTTTTAGTCAGCAAGCAGAATCTGTGGGATCAAATTATCACATGAACACAGATCGTTTAATCAAAGCTGTACTACTGTGCTGTAGAAGTCAATGAAATCAGTGTACCAGGGATCAGCACAAACCAAAAGAACTGAAGAAGACTGGTTTTGCAGAAATAACACTTTTCATGTGCAAAGCAGCACATGTTGTCTAACAAAAGCTCAGAAAGAGACAAGGAGTTGGAAGAGTATTACATGTACACATTTGAAATATAGATGAGAATGTAGAAAATGTGACTTGATATGAGATTTTTCTTCAAAATCTTACAAGTAGTTCTTCTGTGTTTTACATAAGCAAATTCTTAAGTATTATGCAAAACGCCACTGCTCTTCACTACTGAAGTGTTGATGAAAAGCAAACACAACAGTGCAATTTGAAGTCTGAAGTGCAAACAGATGTTGCTTTTGAATGAACTTCCATTGCTTAACCACTGGTTCTAGTTATTGCCATCTAAAGAGGAAGATGAAGCAACTTTGCATGCTGTGGATGCCGGCTGTTAATTTGGAGCATGCAAATGAAGTTGTAGCTAATCCTTAAAAGTCAGTGTCTCTAAACGCAATGGGTGGGCTCAATTTTTAAATGCAATTTGGCTGCAAGTTGCCTTTGGAACCACCTTTTCTGTTTTCCTTTTCTAGGAGGCCATGTAAGGTGGGATAGATACTTTAATCCAGCTCACTGTGGTACTGTGATTTCCTGATCAAAATGCCCCAGAAACATGTTTCTTGCCCCATACTCATTTCCTTATTATCAAGCAGAGCCCTGCGCTTGCAGAGCTCTCATACATGTCTGCAGCTGGGCAGGGCTGTTGGGCAGCGGGACAATCTCTAATTCAGAGAGTGTGGAAGTGTGTGATGAGAAGATGGAGTGGCTTGGGTGCTGGTGAAATGCCATAATCTTTGCTTAGAATAATTGCTTCCTGAAGATTATTGCAGGCATATCTAAAACCCTAATTTCTGCCAAGATGTGGGAGCTCTCAAAGATGGCTTTAAGCTGACTTTGTCCTTATTTTGCTGCCCTTCTGCTGTGTCAGCAGCTCTTGGATGCAACCAGTCATCTGACCTAAAGTACTTATTTGTAATTAGGTGTCAAAAATAAACTGATAACAGCAGTCTAATTCCAGTGGTGCTGCCTACCTGAAATGCAAATCTCTCTCCATTTGAGTAATTAAGCTATGAAATTTAGAGTGCTCAAAGCCTCTGATGTTTTGAAGTAATTAGCAATATGGGGAAAAAGACACTGCTTTCTGCAAGTACCAACAGCTGATTTGTAATAAAACCAATGTGTTTGGTTTTCTGTTATTAACTAGGTTGTATTATTCATTATTTACCAGTGTTTTGCCAGCTGCCAGCATTTGTAAAAATGTTTATATAGCCCAAATACACTACAAAGATGAGCACAAACTGTTCAAGTCATTAATTACTGTTTACATGACTGTAGCATGTAGAAATTGATCCTCAACACGAACAGAACCCTATCAAGCAAGTAGTTGTACAAATCAAAACAAATTTTTTTCAAATTTGATAGCAGGCAATACTGAATAAGGAACAAAACAAATATTCAGTAAAGAATTTTAAGCATCAAAGTCTCTGTTATTTGCACTTTTATGGGATTGTGGTAAAATGCTGCCTCTTCAGAACTGCATGAAGACATGCATAACCTCCGCGGCTGTTGGGTAGTTTACAAGCTGTTGTATGTTGTATTCCTGGGCTGGTGCACAAAGCATTTGGAGAAAACAGGCTGCTTTCCTTCCTTGGATACTGAAGTGGTAGACAAGGTCTGCTGGATAGTGGGCACAGAGAAAGGGAGCAGAGGTCAGGGTCAGGAGATGAAGTGTGTCCAGGTTCAGGGGAGTCATGGCAGGTAGCAAACAAAGTACAGGAGACGATTAACCAGCTGCAAGATTGCATTCCTTGTTGGTAGTTTTCCATTTAAATGCTTCACATTAGAAAATGTGCATTTGTCCAGCCCAGGTGGTTTCTCCGTTGAGTTTTGTGAGGTGCCTCTGGCAAGGTGTGTGTCTGCGAGCAGCCATGTGCATTGGGAAATATTTAGCACTCTTTCTTTCTTCGGCTTACTGAAATGCAAACTCCTACACTTACAACTCTGATGTATATTCCAGAACTGGTTATTGAAAACCTTCTTCTTACCAACTGGACTGGTGTGCTTAATGCTCACAGTTCTGATACAGGGGTAAGGGAACTGCTGGTTTAACCTCAGACTTGCCACACTTTCATCTGGAGAGCCTCTACAGGCTCATCTGGAAAGCTAATTGGCCTGGGAGCATACAATAATTCTTACTTTAGTTTTCATCCACTTAAAGTATTTGTTGCTTGCAGAATTAGGAATTGTTTATTTGATTGGTTTTGTCTTTTTATTATTTTGATTATTTTATAAGCAGCTTCTAATGATCACAGGACATTAGCAGTCTGCAGTCTAACAAGGGAGCAATACCGAGTTCAGCTGTTTGGCTCCTGCAAAGGCAGCACGTTAGCCATCCCTGCCTGATCTTTGTCTAACCTGTTCTTAAAATCCTGCAAAAATGGACCTTCCACTTCTCCTCTGGGGAACCTGTCTGGTATTTAGCTGCTATTTCATGACATAAACTGGGGCTAGTAGGCTTATGTAATACAGAGGACAATACATGCTGAACTTTTAACTGAAGAATGAACAAGCTGTTGTATAATATTTGGCAAGGTTACTGAAGGGTAAAAAGCCCTATTATTTTATTGGCACTGAATTTATAAACAAATTTGTGAAGAGTTTTAACAGTATTCTGAACAGTTTACCAGGTGTTTTGTAAAAATTAATTTCAAAGTTGATGCTGCTATCTAACACTGAAGTGAGCATGTTTAGGTAGGATTGGGGCCAGTGAAACGTTTCTGATCAATAACAGAAAAACTTACACTTACTTGTGAAAAATACAAATTGAATCTTTTTATAAACCTATATATAAATGCTGGGTACAGATCAGATTTGAGTCACTTATGTGCTTAAAGCACAACTTATGTGCATTATTCATTTCTCAGCTTCAAAACAAACCCAGAAAGTTCAAGTTTTGCAGTGTTTCACTAATGAAAATGATATTGTAATTAGCAGTCTAGTGAATTGATTCTGGGAATGGCATCTGCCCTTTTAGCGTAGATAGGCAGGGGTGAGGGATAAGGGAGTATCGTTTACACCACAGACATTTCAAGGGTTTACATACGGTCCTGACCGTGAGCATAAAAGATTGATGATGGGTCCATGTGCTTAAGTCAAGCAGGCGTACAAATCCTTCAGCATCTGTAAATCTATTGGTTCGAAATATTTTCTTACTATTAGAGTGTTTCAAACTTGAAATATCTGCAGAATTCCCCGATACATTTTTGACATCATACATCATGTGCATACAATGCCACTTAGAGATACAAATGGTGTCCATACAGCACCAGTAATAGTTACCTTCTGTGATTGCCAGCAACATGGCTGGGAACAGAATGACAGGCTTGGAGGTGCTTCACAGGATGACAGATAATGAGAAAAGCTTAGAGGCAGGTTTCCAGATGACAGCTAAATCACAATTTCTTAACTCCCACCCCTTCTTCCCAGCACCCCAGCATCAAGCTCTTCACAGGTTTTAGAGGTTTTTTAAAAATTAAAACCACATATTCATACAAAGGCAAAGGCAATGCACACCTGAAACTGTGCTTCAGTTATACTTGCAGGTGCAACATTAGTGCATAAAGATGGCTATTTGCATACTCAACTCCAGAGATACAGATGCAAATCAAGCTCAGTTTATTTACACACATCTCATAATCTTCCTTATTTAGTTCACGGACCAGGCTCTGTAAACACTACAGTACTGTTGTCTACAGTACTTATTCCTCAGATGGTTTTCCTCCAAGCTGAGTGTCTGGTCCCCTGATATCTGAGCTCAGAGTAAACTGTAAGTCTTAAAGAATCAAACCAGTTTGAGAATCGCTGATGAGGTACTGGAGGAAGATAATGACCTTTCGTTTTATATTTTGCTGCCATTCAGGTGAGATTTAGTTACTTTACTTTTGCAACAAACAAACTGAGATTTTTATTTTTTTATCCAAAAACAGTGCTGCTATCTATGCTGTGGGGAAAGCTCTCACATGTTATCTGGGTTTATTTTCAGAGTTGTTCTTCTATTGTTTAGATGGATGATGTGTTAAAAGATACAGGTGGCCTGTGAATCCTAAAAGTAAGGAGGAGGCACTTGAGAGGTTTTAAACTCCTGAATGATAAAGAAGAGGTATAAATAGTGGCTTGTAGCAGTATTAAAAAGCTTCACCTACATAGAAATCAGGGCAGTATTTACTGCAAGTAATAAATATTTGTAATTGTTATGTGGTGCTTTTCAAATGATATTTCATGTCTAGTTTTATTTTATTTTTTAAAACTCCAGTTCCCCATGAAAACAAGTTGTATAGCTTATGGTATTACTCCAGCAAAATGATTTCCATAAATAAAGCAAGAGGCAATAGAAGGGAACATATATAAAGATTAATGCATCAGACTTTTAGGCTTACACTGACTAACAATAATTTCTGAGAGTTAAGTTATTGGGAAGGAAAGCTCTCATATGGAAACAGGCAACAAATCCAAGCTACCTGAGCAGCATAGGCAATTTAGTTTCCTTCTACTTAAAGAATTGTATTTTTATAGCCATTTTCTCTGAGCTTATTGATTTTGTATGCGATTTTCTCCAAAGACAGAAAGCAGTTACGTTTAGTGCACAAATGGATGTAGACAGCAATTAATGCTTGTGCTGTTTGTCAGCCTAATGCAGCTGGTGAGAACCACTGTGGGCTTCCCTGAGCAGGAGGGGAAAAGGAGAATTCACGTCCCGGGAAACTACGTAGGGAGGTGACCGGGCAGCTGTGGAGCAGGGGCACTGGAAAGGCAGTGGCAGATCTGGTCCTTCTGATTTGGGCAAGACTAGAGATAGATGTACAGAGACAAGCAGCTAGTATTTCCTTCTTTAAAAAGAGAAAAGTCACAATCAGATGCAAACAGAAAATGACAGCCTACCTTCTATTGTTTCCAAATTAATTTTCATTGAATAAAGTGTGGAATAAATTGGTGAAGAAAATGTCAGAGAATGTAAAGTCAGTTTGCTAATTAAAGGCAGTTAACAACCTTGCCATTAAGTCCTAGATACTGAAAAAGACCTAACCATAAACCAAAAAAACTAACATAGGCTGGATCCCAATTAACATCAGTAGCATGTAGCAGAAAACCACCATCAGTTTCCTTTAGAAATTTCAGTTTGATTTCTTAATACAATGAAAATAACACAGTTTATTAAGAATCAGCTAAGAATCACTTAAGATAGAAGTACATGGAGAATAGGGGCCTAAATTATTAACACATTGTTTTATCATCCTTAAATAATGCAAAAAATTAAAATATTATTAATAATATTAACAATAAAAATAATATAAAGAAACATAAAATAATATAAATAATAACAGCAAAAAAAGAGGAAAAATAATGAAGATCTTTCTTTAAAAAAAAAAAATTCAGATCTGGGACAAAAATTCAGCTCTATTTTTACTTCATTCTAGCTTATAACTGTTACAAAGGACGAAAACAACCTGTGAAGTGTTCAGAAGGTAGTGCTAGTTAATGAATGGACTCTATTTTTGTAGCATGATGCAGTTGTATCATCTAAGGTGCATGTTATCAGTAGAGCAGATCTAGAAAATGCTGTGCTACAAACTCATTACATATTATACAAACTACACATTACTGAGATTCTGTTACTGTACCTAGAATAACAGAGATGTCAATGCTGCAGCTCTACAGACTGGAAAATACTAATTATTTAATGACATCCAGCATCAGTAATGAGCCACTAATGATCATTCTCTTTTGTTTTCCATTTAAAAAACATATTCGGTATAATTGGCAAGCATCAAAACAAGCCAGAATCAAAACCGACATCTCACATTTCCAATTATGAACAAGCAACACACACTTTAAAACAACAGCCTGGAAATACCAGAGACCAGGTGCAACCTTTCACCCTTCAGATCTACCTGCTTTAAATCCTTTCTTGCTTTCTGTTGCCTTGCCATTTCCTCTGTCACTGCATGGTGATCCCTGTCAATGGGTAATAATCCAGAGCATTGTATCTCACAGGCTAGAAGCATAGTAGATTGGATAGCTACAGTTCCCATACTGCATACCTTATTAACTTCAAAGGAAAGCGAAACAAAATCCTTACAAGAATGCATGGTTAGAAATAAATCATGAAGGAGAATCAGGGAATTCAGCTATTCACAGTGAATTTCAACACTGTAAAATACATAAAGTCAGAACTGATGGGGAAGGTGCATTGACATTCTGAGGAACCTGGTTTCTCATTTTCACTATCCTAGTTTCTGCCAGAGCTGCTTTGCATCTTGTGCTATTTCTGGAACAAGGTTGTTTTTTCCTAAGGACTTCAGGAAGCCTCCATCCATGACTCACAGGTTGTACAGCCTCTGTTTACAGTTTGCAGGTGAAAAAATTGCCAATTTGCAGCACAGAACTTTGGTTCACATTTGATCACGAGCACACTTTGTACAGAGCATAATCACACTAACATCTTTGGCTAGCGCATAGCATCACAGAGGGTCGTTCTGCAGGCAGCTGAGTACTTGCTCTGAGGCATCGTGTCCCTGAGCACGCTGCAGAATTGAGCCTCTAATGAGCCATGCCTTTTGCATGCTTTTTCAAAGTAAACCAGTTTGTGAAGCGTAAGGAAGGCAGGCAGGAGTCAGACATGGTGCAATTAGAGAACAGTTTTGAAATGCGTGGGCAGTGACATTGCAGGACTTTACATTCCAGAGAGTGTGACATCCCAAGCCTTGACTTCTACAGGGCATCAGTGCAAGGGGCAGAGTGTGGGTAGCTCCTGCTCCTTGAACTGCCTCTAGGAGCCCTAAGGCTCTTCTCATTTATTCAAGGGTCTGTGCAACCAGTTTTGCCTTCTTGCACCCCTTCCACAAGTTCAGGAGCCCACAGTTCCTGAACTGATTAAAATCTTTGTGTGTGGAATGGGACTCTTTGGCCTTGCATGTGCCCACGATTGCCAAAGCAGCACTGGTGAGCAGCCCCATGGGACAGAGAGGGTGCCAGCAGAAATCATGGCAGTGATGGAACGCAACAGCTCTGAAGTAAGACATTGGAAGGTTTTTGTTTGCAGAGGAGTCTGCAAGCATCCTTCTGGTATAGATTACAGAGATAATTCGTATGTGTTACAGTATTTAACCAAAGCAAAAATTAGGATTATCTGCAAACCATTGTTTACTTTGGGAACTAAGAGACATTTCAACTCCATTTACAGTTATATTTCTTCAGAGGTGAAAGGGAAGCATGGCGTAGTTTAGCTGTAATCTCTTTACCCAAAAACCCAATCAGAACTGCTTTTCACACCATGTAACAATCATAAGGCTTACTGAGAAACTTAGCAGACCTAGTGTATTTGTAGGTGCTGGTAGCACTGGATTTCTAGAAATCAGCTGGATTTCTAGGCTTAAACTTAAGCCTTATTCTTTCATAGAATCATAGAATCCCAGGTTGGAAGGGACCACAAGGATCATCCAGTCCAACCTCTCAAGGTAAAAGTATAGTTTAAATGAGATGAATCAGCACCCTGTCAAGCTGACTCTTAAAACTGACCAGTGTAGGAGAATTTACCACTTCCCCTGGGAGATTATTCCAATGTCTGATTGATCTCATGGTAAAAGAATTACTTCTGGAGTTCAGTCAGAATCTCTCCAGAAGCAACTTGTGTCCATTAACCCTCGTCTTTTCCATGTGACTGCTTGTGAAAAGAGAGTCTCCATCTTCTTGGTAGCCACCCTTTATGTACTGGTACATGGTAATAAGGACCTCCCTAAGCCTTCTCTTCCCAAGGCTGAACATCCCCAGTTTTCTCAGCCTTTCTCCATACGGCAGATCTTCCAGTCCTCTGATCATCCTCGTGGCCCTTCGCTGGACCCCTTCCAACCTGTCCGCATCTTTTTTGTATAGCGAGGACCAAAATTGGACACAGTATTCAAGGTGTGGTCTAACCAGTGCCGATTAGAGAGGGATAATGACTTCTTTGTCTCTGCTGGTGATGCCCTTTTTAATGCAACCCAGCAACCTGTAGGTTTTCTTTACAGCTGCAGCACACTGTTCGCTCATGTTGAGCTTGTCATCCACCAAGACCTCCAGGTCCCTTTCCACAGGGCTGCTCTCTAGCCAGGCGGAACCCAGTCTCAGCTGCATTCTTGGATTACGTATTCCCAGATGCAAGACCTTACATTTGTCCGTGTTGAACTTCATACAGTTCCTGCAAGCCCACTCGTCCAAACTGTCCAAGTCTTCCTGGATGGTGGCTCTTCCTTGTCAACTACCCTACTCATTTTGGTGTTGTCAGCAAACTTCACTAGGGAGCTCCTGATCCCAACATCCAGATCAATAAAGAAGATATTAAATAGCGTCAGGCCCAGTATTGATCCCTGAGGGACCCCACTTGTGACTGGTTGCCAGTTAGAGAATCAGCCATTTACTACCACCTGCTGGGAACAGCCCATCAGCCAGTTCCCCACACACCACACAGACCACTTTTCTATGTTGTAGTTTGTTAGTTTTTCAAGGAGGAGACTGTGGAGACCATGTCAAAAGCCTTGGAGAAGTCCAAGGAGACAACGTTCACCGCTCACCCTGCATCAACCAAACGGGTCACTCCGTCATAGAAAGCAATCAGATTTGTTAAACATGATCTGGTGAATCCATGTTGGCTTTTCCCAATCACATGTCCCAGTTTACTGCTGATATTACTTGGGAGGATTTGCTCCATATCTTCCCAAGGATCGATGTGAGGCTAGTGGGCCTATAATTACCTGGGTCCTCCTTGGAACCCTTCTTGTGTATAGGGGTGACATTAGCCTTCTTTCAGTCTTCAGGCACATCTCCCAATCTCTGACTTCTCAAAGACTATGAAAAGTGGCCTCGCAAAGACATAGCCAGCTCTCTTCCCCTTTCAACTTTTTTCCAGGCTCAACTTCACTCCTTCATTCCCACTCTTCTACCTCCCCCCATCAAACAGTGCAGGAGAATGGGGAATGGGTGGTTGCAGTTAGTCTATGATAGGTCATCTTTGCTGCTCCTTTCTCCTCACACTGTTCCCCTGCTCTGGCATGGGTCCTCTATGGGCAGCAGTCCTTCCGAATAAACCTGCTCCAGTGTGGTCTCTTTCTTCAGGGAATATCCACCTGCTCCAGCATGGGTGGTGCTTGGCCAGCAGAATGGATATCTGCTCTGGCATGTTCTCTCTGAGGGCTGCACGGGTATCTCTGCAGCAGAGATTTATGTTGGGAATTACACTTCTAAACAGGTTTTCACAGGAGCCATGTGAAAGGAGTTACTATACCTGTGCAGGGGTTGGCATGGCAGATCAGTGGGAGCTCAGATGCAGAAAGGACAGATGTATTTCAGGGTCAGCCAGAGTCAGAGTGCATCATTAAAGCACTGGCTCCCTTTAGGCAGGAATACGGTATTTTTAAGCTTTTTATTCCTACCATAGTAGAGGTTGGTGTTTCTCTGCCTACAGCACATTCTTTGCAGTTATTTATTGCAGTTAATTTTGCTAAAGTTGCTGAGCTCTGTTTTCAGATCAGTTTGTGGGGTTATGTGAACACACTACCACTAACAGTCTTGCCCTAAATCCCACTGCAAACATTACCAGCCTGTCTAAAAAATGTGTTCAGCCAGGATGCACAAACCCAGTGCACTGGTCAGGAGGCTGCTTTTGGCATTAATGTCTGCTTTTTTACTCTTCCTTTTTTGTGTCCTCTTAATTTTATCCCTAAGCACTGCTCCATCCTCAGTGATGCCACCTTTAATTGCAAATTATTATTCATGTGTTTTTTCAAATCTGTATTTCAGATGATTAAGCAGCACAACTCTTATATTGTGTCCAGTTCTGGGCCCCTCAGTTCAAGAAGGACAGGGAACTGCTGCAGAGAGTCCAGCGTAGGGCTACAAAGATGATTAAGGGAGTGGAGCATCTCCCTTATGAGGAGCGGCTGAGGGAGCTGGGTCTCTTTAGTTTGCAGAAGAGGAGACTGAGGGGAGACCTCATTCATGTTGATAAATATTTAAAGGGTGAGTGTCACGAGGATGGAGCCAGGCTCTTCCCGGTGACAAACAATGATAGGACAAGGGGCAATGGACACAAGCTGGAACACAGGAGGTTCCACTTAAATTTGAGAAGAAACTTCTTCTCAGTGAGGGTGACAGAGCACTGGACCAGGCTGCCCAGAGAGGTTGTGGAGTCTCCTTCTCTGGAGACATTCAAAACCCGCCAGGCCGCCTTCCTGTGTAACCTCATCTAGGTGTTCCTGCTCCGGCAGGGGGATTGGACTGGATGATCTTTTGAGGTCCCTTCCAATCCCTAACATTCTGTGATTCTGTGATTCTGTGATTCTGTGTAACTCTTAAGCTCATGTTTCCCTGCATTACATGGCAGAGGGTTTTATACTTGATCATAAACCAAGGGTCAGATACAGAAACCCTCTGTTTGAATACATATGTCATTATTTGTGGACAGTTTGTAAGATTGAATTACATATCAATATTTGCTTACTGTGACGCTTGATTAAGACACTGAAAGCAGATTTAGAATCATGTTTTGTATAGGTTTTTCAGGAGCTGGTTAATGTGTATACTTTTGAAAGTACTTGTATATTAGATTGAATGTACACAAAATAAATCATCCAAAAATGATTAAAAACAAAGAATATTTTACCATTATTTCCTATGATTAAGACCAAATATTTCAGTAGAATTGCTGGCCTATGGCAGGTGAAAAGACCAATTCCTACCTCAACAGCTCACAAAAGTGCAATCAGTGTAGTGAAAGATCTGATGGATATCATGTAGGTAATGTGCCTTGTCAGTGGCTGTGGTATACTGTGTAATAGAGGTGGTTTCAAGAGATTCTCCATCTTGTTATGCTACTACTGATGCATTGAAGTGATCCTTTCTCAGAAGTGATGAAGAGCTATCTCAAGCCAACCTGATGCTGGAAAACTCTTTATGGGTCCCAAGGACACTACATATAGTGGGATACATACCAAGCCCTTATTAGATTTCCATGCAAGATTCAGTGAGGATAAACACTCCCTGATGAAAGGGATGATGTTTGCCTTGTAGATCAGAACAGCAGTAGTTTTTGAGAAATTATTTGTTTCCTGGTGCTATAGTGGCAGAGACCTACGGGAATTGCTAGTCAATGCCCATTGTGCCTTGCACTTGCTTATTCTTTCTTTCTTTTCCTTCAAAAGCTATAAACCTGTGATGTCCTCTTATATAGAATCCAATTTGTGACTTACTACAAGAGGCACTATCTCATTAACCAGTGAAAGCAGAAACAACATCTCAAGCTTATAAAAAATTACAGATCTGGCTTACTAACAGTTGGAGCTCTCTTGACGTATAAGATGTTCAGTTGTTTCTCAAGGCCTTTGAGAAAAAGCCACCAAATGTGTTTATGGACCTGACACGGCTGCCTTTATATCGTAAGTGGCATAGTGCTGACTGTACAAAGAAGACTTTCTCTGTATTATCAATGCCAGTTACAGCAATAACTGTTACTAGACACGGAGCGGCTCTTGAAAGGCTTCTCAGCTCCAGTGAGTGTTGAGGATGCTCAGGACTTCAGAGGGCAGTAGGAAAAAGAAGATTCATTTTATTTAGATACTCCTTTATTTAGAAATAAGGACATAGAATAAACCATACCTGAATACAGTCAAGAAACAAGTATGAGAAGATGGAAGAACTGAGCTGAAGTATGTAGTATATGTACTGTTTAAGGTCCCTGGCCTCCTCTCTTACCTATTTTTGAACACTGTGTATTGTATAAATCTTGGTGGTTTTCTAAGACCCTTTCTGTCACATACATTTTTACGTGGTTTTATTTTTATACTTCAGCGTAACACATTGACTACTATCCCAAATGCACTGACTCATAAGAAGTGAGTAAGTCCTAAAAACTGTTCCAAAGGCCATGAGGTTAAAAATATTGAAGTAAAATGAGCTTTCCTACCGACTCTTGGCCAGCTATAAAAATACCCAAAGTTCTTCAGCCAGCTTTAGAGATGGTAGAGGGAGATGGGAGAAGTTTTCAGATAAAATTTGGCTGTTACAGCTTTCCTAATTGTAGAGGTTTTTCTTCTTTCTCCTCCTCAATTCATTATGTCATTCAATTCTGCACAGCTGTTAGGTAATACCATAGTTGTAGATACTATTGACTATGATGATTATTGAATTTATGTTATGTTTTAAATTTTGCAACGGTCTCCATTTTCTTCTTTCCCTTACTTCAGTTATCACATTGTTCTCACTGTTTCAATCTGATTTTTCATATCACATTCTCAGTTGCTGACAGTCTTTTGAAGGCATTTTATATCTATGTCTACTAGGAAATGGTCAAGCTATATAACTTTTGAACCTATTTCTGTGAAGATAATATTTCACCCAGTTTTGTGTGTCATTAGAAGTAGGTTGTGAAACTTACTTGGTATTTCTGTCAAGGTATAGGTCTACATTATACCTCAGTCACTGCAGAGGACAGCTGAAGTACTGGCATTATCTTTTACTCATATAAATCAAAGGTAATAAGTAAAAATATTTCTCTGTATTCTTTTTACCTTAACCTGTATTTCTGCAGAATGCTCTAAAGGCTTTCCTGTGAGAATGAGGAACTATATGTGGCTCTTGCTGCTTCTCTTCAAATGAGTCCTTGGTAATTACTGGATCGGTTTTGCTGGCATAGAGCAAGATGTCAGCAATGGACCAAGTGCAGTACAAGGACATTGGCCAAGAGGACTTCAGTTTAGATGAGACAAATAGGACAGTCTATTGATGTAATGGAAGGGCAGTGGCCTGCAAAACAGACTTAGCGTGGCATTCACAAATAGTTCACCTACTTTTTTCTCCTTTCATTATGCTTCACCTTTTCAGTTCTCTCTCCAAAATGAATGTATTCAGTGCCCAAATTTACAGCTTTGAAAAGTATGGATAGTCCTGCATAGTATTCGACACTATCTCATGTATATACCTGAAATAGTAGGGCTTTATAAATAATAACCTATGCTGCTACCTCAGCATGTCAGTTCATTTAATGAGACACATGTGACAGTCCCACATGCTTTACAGAGCGTGTCTAGAATGAACATCTTCTTGTCAGCATGGTAAAAATACCTGCGTCTTCCAGCAATGTGAGTCTGCTCCTGCCTGGCACTATTTCAAAGACTGCAACCTGGGTAAAGATTGTGTTTCTAAACAAAACACACCTGAAACGATCACATCCTTTGAGGTTCTGTCGAGCTGTGTTGAGCTGTCACATCAAGTTGCTGACAAAACTTGTTATATCAGATAATGTCTGATAAGACTGAAAAACAACCTTATACTACATATGGTAACAGGACTGGATTATGTGTCTTTTTTCTTTCCCCCTACTCCCCTCCCCTAAAGAGAAGGTGCTGTCTTTAAGACTGCTGCATGCTCACTTATCTAGCCTTCATTTATCTGTGAAACACTGACTCAGAGTAGTCACACGTACTCAAGGATGCCAGGCTTCTATTTTGTTTATTTATCCTTTCATTCTGAACATCTTTTTGTTTTCTTTTCTTTTTTTCTTCTTAAAGCTTTATTAAGTAGCAGCGTCAGACCTATGGCTGAAAGATGACGAATCCTCTGCGAATGTGCCAGATGGGCATTGTGGGGTGTTTGCAGCTTGAGGCTGACAGAGGCTCTCTCCAAGATGTATTGTGAGTGGGACATGGAGCTGGCACTCATATGGTGTGGGGTTTTTTTAAAGCTGAGCAAGAATGACAACAGGCATCTAATTCCACTTTTTTGCACAATGCAGGCACCTTTAGTATTTGCATGTCCAAAAGTTTGAGTTAACTTTTTTTTTTCATTCCAGATATTAATGCAAATTAAAGACTCCAAGTAATGGGGCAACCCATCTGTACAATCTGTTCCTATGTACCTCCCCTGTTCACTTAAAACTGCTGTGCATTTAATTTCCAGCTTAATTTCCCTATTGCCAACTTCATGCATTAAAAAGGCGTGGGCATCTTTTCACTCTTCTTCTGGTACTTAAGGCTTCAGTGTTCGTAGCTTTAATGTGTTTTGTGTGCAGCCATTGAGGGATAGAAAACAATTGATTTTTTTTTTAGTGGAAACAGAGATGCTAAGAATGAAATAATTACAGCAGTTGGAGGCTTTATGAAAAATCCCTAAATCATGAGACTTGCATTAAAGGTGAAAAAAATCACATAAATTAAAATCACTGAGATTTATGTAGCTTCTGTTCCCATCCACTAGCAACATCTTGCAGTGTCTTCTTTTATTAGCTTGAAGAAATGTTTTGTGTCCTATTTTTTCTCCCTGTAAGCGTTCATAAACCTGAATGGATCATTTTGTAATCTTCTCTTGGATAAACTGATTAAAGTAAGGATCTATGATTTGTAGACTTGTTGCTTGACTGATGTTAGGCAATAACAGCGTTCGGAATCACCACAAAGCTCTTGCATGTGTGCAATTGCTCCAGTGGTCCCAGAAAGCACAAGAACCAATGCAATCACGTCCAAACTGCGCAGGCACAGCAAATCTAACACATCCTGGCTGCCCTCCTCTGGCTCAGATCACTTGTGCAGGGCTAGTAACTTGGTGATACCCTGTTCAGGTAGATTTTAGAGGAACTCTTCACGTGATCTGGCAAGACAAAGTACAGCCTAATGAGTATCCCATTTTGTGATTCACCTGTTATGGTGTAAACCCCAAGGAGCCTAGCTTCTGCCTTTCTAAGCAAGCCATCACTTACGGTAAAGCAAGTACACTTTGAATGAAACTCAGCACAGTACATTCAGTGGTTTCATTAGTCTTTCATGTAATGCTTCAGTCTTTCCCGTAAGCCATTAGGTTCAGTTGAGCTAACCATACCAGGTGTCTCTCCTAACATACTATCTTTTAGTTTCTCTTCTTATTGCAAAGGATTGTAGTATCAGTGTAAAAGCAGTCCTTCAGTGCGGGATAAAATTTTGCTGTGCTTCAAAATTCTGTTGCTACAGTGGCTAAATCATGTAATAATTTTGTGCCTCAGGTCTTAATCTGCGATACGGTAATGCTGCTTTTGCTGCTGTGGGATGGGAGACAGTATTGTGAGGATAAACCCGTAAGTACTTGGAATGTAATGGGATATTGCAATTAGGGATGCTAGGAAAGATCTTAGTAATAATGAGTGGAAAATCCTTGCTGGAGATGCTAAAGTTCTGAGGTCTGAATTCAGATTTTAACAGGACAATGCAAAACAGCTTTGAAAAGTAGCTTGGTTTTTCTTTCTTTGTGCTGTGCAAAACTGCACACAAAGTAAGGAATAAAATGAATGGATCATAGCGATACTGTGCACTTCATATCTCTCTGGACACTGATCTTGGATGAAGCTGTTTAAGGGGGCAAACTAAGCCCTACTCTCCTTAGCCTGTATCAAAACTTTGTAATAATGCACAGCCTTCTTGAAAGTTTCAATGAATTTAAGGTTTTCTTACAAATTTTTTTCATTAGTTTAATCAGTGGGCCAAACCACAAGATGGAGTTTGTGCAGTTTCTCAGTGAGACTCGTGCTTTGCTTGGACGCCAGCATTGTCAAATTAATTTAATGCTGTGTTATAAGAAGGTTATTAACGTTCACACTCCCAATTCCAGGTTTGCAATGGCAGACGTTAAAATAAATTGCAGTAAAATTTACTGTGCTAAGAAAAATGAAATAAAAAGTTCTAGTGCCAGGATGGAATACACCATATTTACTGGAAAGTGATTTATGAAGTGGAGCTGAAATGTCCCAAATTTATTTTCTTACTCCTTCAAACTGTCTTTGTTTAAAGTTCCTAATTTTTGCATAAATGTTTTGTTTCAGAGAGAAAGAGAGAAGAGGGGAAATGATGTGACAGGTTTAATTATATTTAGGAGAATACAGAGGAGATCAAAGCCAAAGAGATAAAAGCTGCAACTACTGTATGGCCTGGAATTTCCTTCTGAATCATAAACACCCTTAAGTACAGTGCTTCAGAGGCAGCCGCCCTGAATTCAGGACAGAGTCATAGCTGAAATGGAAATCCTCTATTGCAGTGTTTTATGACCTGCATTGGCTGCTGTTGGCAAGCCTCATACTTATGCAGGCACCAAAATGTCTGGGAGATTTCACAAGAAAACAGTAAACCAAACAGTGCCGCCTAGGTCAGCGGCTCTAAAATAACCCCCCATGGGCTGTGTCGCTGTGAGCTCTTTGCGGAGATGACAGTTGACTGTGGGCCAAGAAAAATCAATCTTGTATCAACAGATGTAATCAGAACCCCTATGGTGGTAATGACTCTGTCACAGTTTTCATTAGCTGGGAATGCTTTAGCTTTGGGAGGAACTGATTCCCCCCACACACCTTTTTATTGGTGCTATATGACCTATTACCAAACCAAAATTATCACACTGCTCCATCTCCTTTCTAAAAGCCAATACTTAATAAAGACGGTGTAAGTCAAAGCAAGATGCTGCCAATATTTTAAGCAAAGGTCCATCTCTAGAGTTTTTGCTTCTGTTGAGTTGCCCTAAATCCATTGATCCTATGCTCTGCTTTCCTCAAAGCATTGTTGCTATATTTACTCTTTTCAGAGAAAACAAAACAAAGCAAAACAGAAACCCCACGCTCCTCCCTGGGAAGCCACTCACCCCTCTGTCCCTGCCACCTCTGCACCCTGATCCTCTGGACTCAGTGCTCCTCCATCTCAAGTTTCTAAAGGAAATTTCTTGTCTTCTTGAAGAAGTGCATGGTAAGATGTCTGTTGTCTCTGCTACCAAGACCTATAGTAAAAAGAAAAAAGGCATTAAATTGTCTTGGAAGTGGAGATATTTCATTGAATGGAAAGAGCAAGTCTTTTTCTTGGGGGCTAGAAGTCAGGTACTCAGTGTGATCATTTTGCTTTTTCGGGGAGTGGTATCTCTTGGTGCATGTGAGTGAGTAAAGCCACTGTGAGAAACAAGGTTGTACTCAACGTTGCTGAAGGACTGATGGAAGTAATGCATCTCTGGGCTCCTCTTCAAGCTCTTTCTTTTCTCCTCTGCCATTTTGTAGACACAGGGTAGTTTAGGTGGCTCAGCCACGTCTCTGCACATCTGAAAAGCCCAATCAAGAGGATGAAATAGAAATGCTCATAATTCTCTCATTTCAGTCCCAACCTTGTAGAAGTCTTCACACTAGCAAGCAGGGGTACATGTATTTTTTTCTTCTGCTGACTTTTATGCATACATATATTGTAAGTATGTATACCTGCTAAGTGCTATCACATCCATACCATTCATGCAGTCACTTGGAATCTATACACCAAGACTGAATGTCTTCTTTTTCACACAGCTGTGTATACTCAACAGGAGTAATGGTATTGCTGCAGAAGCAAGTCTTCATAGCTTACTGGGCCCTGGGGGCTTGTAAATGGACATTTTAAAAGTCCTGGATGCTTCTGGGAATTATTTGCATTTGTGGGCAGTGAGAAGAGGGTGTTAGAGCCACATGGAGTGCACCAGTGCGTGCAGGTACAACAGCTCACATAAACTTCTACTTCAAGGCTACTGCACATAGGCTTATTGATCTGTTATTACAGATTAGACCAGTTTATCTGAAGCATAATGAAACTGCATTATATTGAAGAATAAGCTTGCAAACCTCTTCGTAGTGATGACAGAGGAGTCTGCATCAGAATCCACCACTCAGCCGCTCAGGTAGCAATAAACCAAGTTTGTTGCAAACTGACCAGGGGAAACCCTAGTAGACCATAGGTGTTTTGATCTCGCACTCTTTTCTCATAGGAGAGAATGATTTAATGTGTATGAATTTGGGTCAAGGTTTGCCCAACTCTCCCAAAATTCAGTGCTCATCCAGAACATTCTACGCTGCTTCTCAAAGACTTTTTTTGTTATTTGTGTTTATGCCCAGGGGAACTATCTAATCATTTGAGCATAGATAACTGGGCAGGAAAAAAGAGATCAATCTTTGTGATATTTTTAGTAGTACTTATTTACTGCAGTCATCCTAGAGATAGGCTGTTATATGGCATATCAATACTGTTGGTTGTGAAGAATGTGAAGGTGCGTGAAAATGAAAGCTCTAGGAGTTTTATGAAGTAGAACTGATAGGGATCACTTCCAGTATGAGACAAGAACATTTTTTACACATGATATTGGAAAACGTCGAACAGAACTTCAGGAGCCTGTGGTACTTTTTATGTAGCTTTGCCAGACACTATTAGATAAAAAGCTATGTGTGCACACTCTGAGTGGCAAAATACATACTGCAACCATATCGTAGATAAAAAGTGTGCCTGGGAACAAATACAATATATCAAACCACTTTGTTTCCACAACGAGAATGTCAACATAGTTATAAGAGGACTTTTTTTATAATATTACTTGTATCTTATCAACTGATAAAAACAAATAGTCTTTTGAATAGTGCTAGGCACACTTCATACACACAGACTATAATTTCCTATGAACACCTAGTACATATACACTGGATAACTTCTGCAGGTCCAACTTTACATAGCAATACTACTAAAGCTGTTAGACACGGCTTACAACTTCAAAACATTTTAGCAACTCTGAAGCCCACACAATTTTTCTTAAAGCTGTGTGAAAACCCACATTTTCACAGTCCTTTTGCAGTTAACCTTCTATAGTCAATACAAGCTTTTTCCTGCCTCTCCCCTCACTGACAGCATCAAGAAGGCTAAGGCTTTGGCTTTGTGTCAAATTTAGGAAAGACTTATCCTTTTTTTCAGAAGGTGTCAGAGGAGGTAAAATGATATTTCCAAGTTCTTTCCAATGCCAAAAATTCCCTTCTCAAATACCTTTCTGGTACTTGGGTAGGAGATAAGAGAAAGCCTGGAGTGTGGGGCTTGAGAGCAAGTGCCAGCAGAAGGCTCCGTGGGACTGCCTGGGCTTAGCATTTGTCATTCCAGAGTCAGCCGAGGCACATAGTCCAGTATTAAATCCAAAGCCCTTAAACCTCCTTAAGACTGCCCAGCTGTTTTGCAGGCACAGTCTCAAAGACATAAAAGTCATGGTGTACAATGGGGATTTTATAGCAAAAACGAGATCCAAGCCAAGCCTTCACTGGCTTGAATGCATGGATATGCTACAGGAGATTTCTAAGAAGCAACACATGCTGCAGAAAATTCTCCTGATCAAGTAGATAGGAATTAAATCTGTGCTTATTGCATACTTTTTCACCTCTGTTATAAGAGATCAATTAATCATATTTCCTAAAAACAAAGAGAGCACATAGATTTATTGTTTCTTCACAAAGGCCAGAACTTATGAAATAAGGTATCACTGCTACACTCCATCCACTGACAGTGGGAAAATTTCTAGTAAACCTTTTTCCTCCACTGTATTGTTGCAGTCTACATAATGGGGCCCTACTCCTAAATGCTTAAAATCCCGATTCCAAAAGAGCTGAACAAATCAATGTCTGGAAGTATTGCAAACAATTTTTTTCCTAAAACAATGGTGTCAAAAATTTTATTATATATTTAAGAAAATGGTTTTTGTTCTGTGGCATTTCTTACACAGAAATTGTTTCAACAAAAAGTTTCCAGCCACTGCAACGGAAGAGGTGAATGCTTAAAGAAAAGAAAGGGCAAGTCCTCCAATTAAAAAGTGGAAATACAGCTAAAGCAAGAAAACCTCTGCTTAAATAGAGGCTGTCACAAGAAAAGATCATTAACTATAAGCCACAGCACCTTTTTCTTTGTGAAGTTTTCTGTTAGGTGATACTAGTCATCACAGAGGTGACTGTGCATACAAATACATAGTCTGATTTCATGCCAGAAGCAATAATTACATTACTGTGTAGGGTTGACCAGAACTGGTGCTAGTGAATGAGGGCGGTGTGTGTGGGAAAGGCAATTTCAGCTTTAGGACTACATCAAAAAGCGTACTGTTTTAATGTATGAAAAAACCATGATAGATATCTGATTTTCCCAAGAGAACCAGATGCTACTGTAACTGATCTGATGACCAGATCATCATCTTTATGCAGACTGGGAGGTACAGAGGGCTTTTCACCCACCTTTACAGCATTCTAGTTCAGTTGTAGCAATATTTTGCATTCTTGGCTAGACAGTGTAATGTAATGTCATGCAGCAATACTGCAGAGTTTATTATTAATAATAATAATGTATATTATGATTTATTCATATACTTCAAACCTAGGATACATGTACCTACCACAATGGAGCAGCTTAACCATGTCCCTTTGTTTTAACATATCTATCCTTTGCTGTGCTGTGCAGGGATACCCATCACATAGACAAAGGTACAATTCCCTGGCAGTTAACGAGGGTGTACCTGTTGACGTAGTTCTCTTCCAAGTAAATGCCCCAGCACAACATTATGGATCATGTATCTTAAATTTTCTTGTAGTACTTGGGAATAGTAACTTCTGGTTCTGGTAGGGTGTCAGCAGTGAGGAAAGGATGCTGGTTCGTGTTGATAGCTGGGCTGCCTGCTCTGCCTGATCCTGGACTATAAAGTTTTTAGGCAGTAACTATTAGAGCCACTCAGGCTCATGGAGGGCTAACACACATGTGCTAATAAACAGTGTTAATAATAAATATGCTACCTAGTGGCTTTCTAGTAATAAAATTAATACCATTTTAATAAGGGAAAAAAACCCCAAACAACCAAACAACAAAAGCAGCATGCAGTGCAAAGCAAGAAAGTCTTTCCTAGCTTTCCCAGGAGAGTGAGTTTTATTCTGTGTGCTCTGTTGGATATTTGAAGAACTATGCAAAGCACTCCTGGTAAATCCTGACAGGCCTATATAAGCTTTCAGAAGGTCTCTTTCTCAGATAAGGAAACCAATAGTTATTTCAGTCTTGATATGGGTATAACACAGAAGAAAAAGGGTCTTTACTGTACCTAAAGTACTTCATACACAAAATCTTTTCAGAATTCACTGAAAAATGAAGGCTGGCAGCAAGAACATTATTTGCTGCTTCTTCGGAGTCACTGGTGCCTTTTGAGCATCTGAGCACCTTTATGAACTTAAGATATTGGGTAACCACCATATATATAATAGCTACTGAATAATATTGATTCTGTTTTAAAATACAGGTGTTGCTATCATGTGCTATCATCTGACCATACAATTAGAACTGCTGTTGGACTAGGAATGCCACATTAATGACTACAAAGGGATTCAGTTCTACTGTAGGAGAAGATTTTACTGGTGTAGCCGTTTCTGATATATTCCAGTCTCTGTCAGAGCGTGATGTGAGGTGGATCATGAGAGTGAGAACAGTACATGTTCAGGGCATTGCGACACTGCTGCATCCTGAGTGCACTGTAGGTAAGTTGAACATCTGTCTTAAGGCACTATCACATTATCTAAGTATCCGAGATATGGGTGTTATGGTTTTAATGAAATCTCTAAATCTTCTCTGTAAGCATTTCTGTTACAAACACACAGAACAGATCCACAGATTTATTTGTGTCAGAATTTTCCTTTTTCTTTAGAAAGCCAGTATTTGGCAGTCCTAATGGTTTAAATGGTTTCTCCATGGTTTAAATTTCAAGGCAAATCTTTCCATAGTTCTGCTGTAGCTGTAACAATTTAGTGATTAAATAGACATCTCCTGCTGGTTAATACTCCTCTGTGATACATTCTGAGACCGAATGCTATTCTATCTTTAAATGTTGGGCAATTGTATGGCAATAAGCTAAATCTGAGAAATGCAGTAATGTGAAAATGATCAAAAAAAGGAAGTTCTCTAATTGAAATGGAATAGGTAAAGCAAAAGCTCCATCATTAGCCCTTCTCATCTGACATTCCCAGCAATTAACCTCCATGCCCTGAGACAGAGCCTCACAGTGGGTGACACAGAGATATCACCGCCAGCCCTAGAGCTCCTTCTGCCAAGGTCTCTGGAAGTGGTGTGCCCGAATCTGGATGTTGTGGTGGTCAAGGCTCAGGATCCTGGCTCTGCTGTTATCCTGCAGCACAACCTTTCAGTCAGACGGTTCAGCTCCTCTGCTGCCCTTGCCTTTTCTCCCCCTGTGTTTGCCTTGCCCAGTTGGATGGTGGGTTTGCTGATGGGCACATTCATGTTGCTGTACTGTTAGGTATGCATGCTGTACCATACTACTGTACTAGTCCCCTTCCTTGTCAGAGCCTGCAGCTGCTGATGCAGTACAAAGGAAGAACTCGTGACACCCTTTTCTGAGCTACACTTTCATCTCCTGAATTATTTACATTTAGCTATACATCTGTAAATATGGAAGCTTCTACAATACAATGCAATAAAGAAGTGTGATTTGTTCATTGACACCTGAAGCTCGGTGAATCTTTACTCCTTCAGACTGGGTGGGTAATGCTTTCCAGCCACTGCTGGTGAAGTTGGGCACTTTTACCTGTGTAGTTAGATAGCTATATTGTTCATTAATTCATGAGAAGCCTTTGCTTCTTAGTTTTACAGCTTGGGAAGCAATCCTTTAAGGGAACTGAAAATAAACATTTGTGAAGGACAACACGTACTCTCTTCAAGTTCAGTTTGAGTGTGGTGGCAAGGTCTAGGGACAATAAGGAGAGGTTTCTCTGTTGTCACAGCAGCACCTTGAGCACCTCCAGAGACAGCAGCAGATGTTCAACATCCTCTGTTTACTGATGTGCACGGCAAACCCTCATGGAGTCCTTTAAAACGCCTGCTGCAGTGCTTCCAAAGAAAGTACTGTCTAGGTGAACTATTTTGAGTGTTTTGCCTTCCTAAGAATGTTACTTTGATTTATTATATTATATTTTATATTATTATTTATTT
>NW_010205011.1:32861-90358 GCF_000695765.1 Mesitornis unicolor | reverse complement strand
TTCTGTGATTCTGTGATTCTGTGATTCTCAATCCACATAATTTACATTGTGGATTTCCACTTAGAATGAAGCAAATTTGATTTAAAACTTTCTTTTGGCTTCAGCTTCGGAGTAGAACTTGAAATAGTGAAAACCTTATGGGTCCTGTCAGCATTATGGAATAAAATGGAAGAACAAATCCTATCCCTCTCACTGTTTTTCAGTTAGGTTGAACAAAATAAAATCTTGGTTTTGCTTTAACATTTTTAATGGTGCTTTTAGTGAAGCACTTTGAACTTGAAAAATTGCATGTAACAGATCTTTTAAGTGAAGTAAATCACTTTTGCTAAAGCCAGACTTAAGATGTCTAAATTTCTTAATTCTGGAAAAAAGCATTTTAATCATTGTAAGTAATTAAGTGAGAAGAGGAGGAGAGAATACACCAAAGGGTTGGTCTGTTTGCCCAGACCTAAAGCCCTGTACTTTATCAACATGTCACAGAACAGCTGCAGTGGGGTGTGTGGGGTTAGGCATTCACCATGAGATTTCTCAAACTGATGGTAAAGTTTGGGCAGTCTTTGCACCTGTGATTGCATAAAATCCCTGTCACGTAATATAAGCAAATTAATGATCTGATTCAGGAGTGTGAGGGGCTACCTGCCACACTTTGCATTTCCAGAGTCTCTTATATATAAATATAAAATATATTGATATTTTACATAAGTGTATGATTCCATTTTTTAATATGAGGGAGTATTTTTATATTCGTGTATGAGGAAATAAATGTAATGTGTTTAAAAAGATCAAAGCTATTTCTCTTCTAGTTAGGAATATACTGAAAATACGTATTTTCATTATAAGACTCTTTCAAGGTTATAATGGTAGTCATTGAGTCTTTTCAACTAGTTGCAAAATACAGATTTGTTTTAAATAGTCATAACCACTGCATTCGTTTCAGAAACAAACCCATGGGGAAAAAGAGACTCAAGTAAGATTAAGTAGTGGGGAAATGTATTTTATAATGGTCTGTGAATGCACTGTATTCCATGTTCTTTATCTTCCAAAATAATTGGTCACACTTTGAGTTGTCGGGGCTTTTCCTTTTACAAAAATATACTTAGACAGATGATCACTCTTTCATAACATAGACTGAGAAGAAAAGTATTTGAAGAT
Organism: Mesitornis unicolor; assembly: GCF_000695765.1. NCBI lineage: Eukaryota > Metazoa > Chordata > Aves > Mesitornithiformes > Mesitornithidae > Mesitornis > Mesitornis unicolor. Next base: position 89,206 of record NW_010205011.1, on the reverse strand, counting down.
AGCTTCTCTGAAAAATACTGGAATACTCTTCTACATCAACTGAGAAATTGTCTGTGTGCAAGGCAGAGCCGACCGTGGGCTGGAAGGGCACTGGGAGAGGGATGGCAGAGCCTGGGCAGCACCCGGTGCCATGCTCCTGCTCTGCTCTGACACACGGAGAGCATTAGCATCGTGTATCTTGCTGCCTGTGGGATCACTCATTGCAAAGGTGATTTAACGTTAGGGTAGGCAAAAAAATATTACAGCAGGGAAGACAAGAGCGTGCATTGCAGAGAGGACCTGGAGGAGGGGTGCAATGCATATTCATATCAGTCCTCTGTAGTTCTTTGCAAGCATTGGGACCAATTCTTTTTACTGTTTACGTGAAAGGAAGAGTGATTTAAAATGAAAGGTGAAATGCTGGTAGTCAGGAGACCACGGTTTTTCCCGAGACTTACAAGATGACATTTAGCAAGTCATCTTGTCTCTTCCCTATAAATGTAAAATGAGAATAACAGTATTTCCATATGGTGTAGGGATGCTGTGAGGTTTAAAATCTGAAATGCTAAAATGATAGGGGATACCCAGGGTAGAAGTAGGTAGCTCAGAGTACACCAGACTTAAGTGGTTGAGAAGAGGTGGGATTATGGCTCATATCTTTCTAAAGTGGCACGTTTTGGAAAGGGCTGGAAGCTTTCTGAAAGCAAAGTTCAAGTTCTGCAAATATAAGAACATTGTCTTTGAGCCATATTACTGGAAGCAACAGCTATTTGAGCAGTTTATGAGACTTTTTAATGGAATCTATGGTGGTATTCTTCTTTAAGATGTTGCTGTGGTAGGCCAATACTTGGACCTCACCGCTGTAATTATGATGATGGCGATAAACAAAGAAACCCAAACCCAGTGTCCTGATGTCTGGTTAAAAATGAATAGTAATTAGTACATAGTTCTAAACCCATGGGTTAGGGGTTTTTTTATTAATTCTTGTATTACTGGAAATAAGTTAGCAAGAAAAAATCGCTTTTTTAAATTAATGCATCAAGAATGCCTGTATTTTAAGTCTGTGCAATTGTCTGCTTTGTTGATCAGATCCCTTACAGCAAATAACAGTCTTCTCCTCAAGGGTTACTATTTTGATATTGAGAACATGTAATAAATGGCTGTAAAAAACAGGACAGGTAGAAAAAAGTGAGGAGGAGGTAATGATTACATGAATGTGCATTTGTTATAGCCAGTTGGCTTTCAGCATTCATGGACATGCAGGTTTTTATTTGTTTGTTTTGCTCAAACTATAAAATGAGGCGAGTGACTTTATTGGGTGCTGTACAGCGATTTTGAGTGCTTTGCAGAAGTACAAGCGTGCTGAAGGCATCAGGTGGTGACAGTTATTCCTCTGTTGGAGGGAGGGGAAAAGATGAAAACAGCTTAATGTCCTTTAGTATAAGACACAGTTTATTGTTCTTTCCTTAACAACCCTAAAAAAAGAGGCTATCTCTCCTAGTAAGGTACACGATATGGTATATTTTCAGAGATACTATGTGGAACAATATTTGCTAACTGTGCAGCTTGTATTTTTTTATAATTGAAGGTGTTTTAAAAGTTTCTAGTATTCTCTAAGTCGTAATTGTCGAGCTGGATTTAAATTGGACTCCATATGCAGATTTTAATGAGATTGTAAACAAGTTCTGTAATAAAAATTATTTTAGAAAAAAAAAAATTTGGAAAGTGTTATGTATTCTTTTCCCCTAATTTGTTTGAGATGAAGATAAAAACTTTTATGCCCAGTATGAATATATCTATATATCAGAATTAAATACTCTATGGTCAATATTACCTTCTGATTAAAATTGAATGTAAAAATGCCCATTGGGGAAAAGAAACAGATTGATTTATAGCACTAGGTCATTTAATGCACTGCATATTCATTTTGTCTAGACCATATATTGGTCTGTAGTGGGCTCGAAATGAAATTATCCTGCGAAATTATGATCTGCATTTTACCTGCAAGAAACTACAGCACACTTCAGATCCTGTGACACCGTGTTGTGCGGTAAAAGTTACTTTGTACTAAAAATGTGCAGTATAACTTTGCTTTGTTCCCTATTGCTTTCTATAGGAGCTGGCAAAGGCAATTTACCTCTACATTATCCCCCCAAAAATGGTCCTTAAAGCACCATTGCCTACCTCTGGCATTAAACTGCTCCAACTTTCTCTGGAAGTAATTTTCTTTAAATACTTTGTATTGCAAAAATAACTCCGTATTTTATTGACATCTCTTTAAAACAGCAATAATAGACTCGTATGACGATGGTTTATGAAGTTCATAACAGCGCGGTCGGCAGTCCTAGGAAGGTGGAGGGCTGTAGACTTTTGCCTTTGATGGAGGGTGATTAAACGAGGCCTAAAGTGTTACGGCCTAATGTAGCCACAGCGTTTTCCCCGCAGCGCTTCTCTTAGTCCACTGCTTGATGGGATGCCTACTGCGGCTGAATTATGCTTTAATTTTAACAGTGGATGACTTAACTGCTTTGAAGTAAATAACTGGGTTTGATTTACAGTCTCAGCAGATTTATAAGGAGCTTTTGAACGTGTAGTTACAAAAAAAAAAAGAGAGATTGTTATAGTTATGTACCTCTATAAATCTGTCCTTATTGTTCAGCTTGTATGCAGGCTACTGGGACCCCATTACAGGTTTAGAATCACTGGGCAATGTGTTTGAAACTCAGTAATGCAGAAATTAGAAATGTTATGGTTTTCAACTATTCTGACTTGTTTCTGACATGAGATTGATGTCAGAAAATTAATTCCTTGTAAAAATCATAATACTTGGAAATAAAAGATAGGGCCATTTGTAGGACACTTATTTCATTGTTTCACACTTTTTCCCTGCTCATTTAATCTGTTGCCATCACAGCCAAATCTGTGACTCAGGACCCAGTAACAGAAAAAAATCACTCATTTTACTCATTCCAGAAACTTGATAAACTGTATGGTAGAATTGTTCTATAACAATTGTTCTATAACAAGGGTAAAAGAAGAAATATACTAAAAAAATTAGGACCAGATTGTACTACTCTACTTTAAGATTCCTGGCAAAGAGACAGGCTCGAGCATACCTGGGCTCTGCCACCATCGCCTTTCCTTCGAATGCTGTGTGAGCAGAGAGGTTTGTTAGAAGAGGAAGACATCATTTTTTGTTGTTATTGATCCATAGATCCCTGGGTTCCCGACGGGACGAAGAAGTTTATCATTAAACCTGCATTTCTCTGCTCAATGTTCAACCTTAGCCAATGCAGGTCTGTCTTCATAACACTCCATTGCCTGACTTCCACCTGTAGTAACATGCCTCATAGCGGAGTAGGAATCTAAGCCATAAAAACCTGAAGAAGCCTAGCTTCTCTAGAAATAGAAACATACAACAGGACTAGTGCACGTCAAGATGTAGATAGAACAGGGCCAGCTAAGATTGTATTTGATGTGAGCAGCAGACTTGCATAGCTATTGGCAGCTTTAGAGGCCCCCAAACTGGCCTGTATGACCATATCTTAGATGTGAGGACTGACAGGGATCTTGTAGGCCAGACTGTGTCATGGTCTTCATGGAGTCCTTGGAAAGGTATGAAACTGTTAGTTTTAGAAACTCCTAAATTATGTGAAGTTTCAGGTGTTGGATCTTCTCATCTTGATAAGTGAGCTGCATCCAGTAGAAGGACGGTTGGACTCGATGATCTTGGAGGCCTCTTCCAACTTTAATGATTCTATGATCTTATGATTCTATGATAAAAGTCTGATTTGAAACAGAAAGAGAAATTCCCATACAGAATAAACACCTAAACCTGTTCTCTCCTGTACCTAGTTGGAAGCTGAACGCTTGAATCTCTGAGTGGCTGGATAGGCTACGTCTCTGAGAGACGAGACATCTTCGTCAGCTATCAAGATGCTTTCATTAAGTATTCATAATATTTAGATTAGGCTCATATTTTTGAAAACTCTTCATCTTAGGGAAACTGCTGTTGTCTAAATGTTCACATTTATAGGTTTTTAAAGCAGTATCTTCTCATATCCTGTAGAGCTGGAAGGTTATCAACTGTATTTTCAACAGTAACCAAATGTATTGAAATTTAAATTATGTTACTCAGCAAACAAGAAGAAAAGCTTTCTTTTCTTTTGAGTAACTTGAAGTCTGGATGCTTTAAAGTGCTCATTTAAATTTAGCATGTTTTAAGTTTTGCATTATACTCTTTACTAACAGTATCTGAGAAGGCTGTTTTAATTCAAAGGAATTAGGTATTCGAAGATGAATCATTTGGAAAAGAAAGATGGATAATTTTCATTCGATTTTTCATTCTTAAATGTATGCAATACTCACTCAGGACGTGGCTGTTAAAAGTTTAGACACCAGCATGCCTAACTTATTGAACAGTGATATTTTTAATAAAAGCCGTGTTTAGTAAATGGCATCGCAGACATAATTATGGCAAATTGCTGTCAGTAGAAGGGGCAGGGAGAAATCTCTGCAAGCTTAACTTTCCCAAGCCACAGTGTGAGTATGAGGTTGTCTGGGCTGCTAATTAGGAACGGTGCTCTCAGAACAGAGGCACAGCAAAGGCAGCGCTTCGGCGAGACTTCACAGCCTGTCATTTCAGCGTGTTTTAGCTCCTGTTTACCTGGTCTCACCACTGCTGGCTATTTTAAGGGGAAAAAAAAGGCTTGCTACTGTTTGTCTTGTTATTCAAAACTTGTCTTTTTACTCAGGAGATCCTGCTCGCTCTGTTTCCTTGGAAGAAAATGTTTCGCTTCCTTTGCAAATACATAATTTTATCTCATTTTTTTTTCTAAATAGATAGTAAATTAAACTAAACAGTTCTGCCCATGCCTGGCATTTTGATCATTTACCTACCTTACACAATCCACAGAGCCTCATCTGCTAAAATCTCGGCTTTCAGTCAAAAAATTAAAGCAGCTTTCTGGTCGTGGAGAATTAAAATGCATATAGGTGGAAAAAAAAATCACTCTGGAGACTGAGAAAACATAGGGAAAGGCAAAATCTCTCAAAGATGTCATCCCATTTTTACTTATTTTTTTATACTATGTAATTTTTCATGGTTTTGGCTTCCAGATAATTTTTTTCCCCCTTTGTTTCTGTCTCACTGCTTTTGACTCTAGCAGGAAGCGGGAAATGCTCTTCCTTAGTCAAAATACAGTGAAGCGAACTCTTATTTACTCCAGGCTGGTTTATTAAAGCGAGCCCTGGAGGCAAACAGTTACTGACATAACAGGTTGTAGGGTAAGCGGGTGTGAAGATGCTGAGGAGAGCTGCAGATCTGATGTCCTGGCCTTTGGGGAAAGAGGGACCATAAGGTGACTCTTCCTGGCACCAAGCACTTGAGCAACACCACCCTTGCACTCCTGTCCTGTGCTACTATCAGGGATATACTGACATGTTCCATGTGTTAGGATGCTCATTACAGAAACGTGAGGCTCCTGGAAGTTTTATTACAGCGCTCCTCTCTTGTTTCTCCAAACCGTTTATTCCCTTAGCATATGGCCAGCCATCCAAACAACTGTTGAATCCTCCTCAGGTGAACCTCAGAGTGAATTAAACCTGACTACCTGTGACAACGCTCAGCTGCATTACTCAAATTGGAAAGTTTTTTGTATAATAAACACTTGACTTTTTGGTACAGTAAGAGTAGCAAACTCTTCCCTCTCTGCAACTGTGGTACCAAGACTGCAGTCGTGGGGAGCCAGGGTACCTGACCACCCGTTACTGAAGATACCACCAGCACATTTTAAACCACTTCTCCTACTCTCATCTCCCCCAAGCAAGCCCAGAATACTTTCTGTGTGGAAGTCTGGATATTACGTTCATTCAGAAGAGATGTATATGGATTATGGAAGGAAAATTAGTACCCTTTTTTCCCTTGCAGAGAGAGGTTGCCTATCTCTTTCATTATTAAGCAGAAGCATATGGAGAGTGTGCTGAGCATTTTTAATTGTAGTTATATTTCATCCAAAATCATTCCCCAGTTCACGCAGAAGTTTCTAACCAAGACTCCAGCCTCAACTACTGTGAGTTCCACCAAGTAGTTTGCTTAGATCATTTCTCATATTAAAAATAAAAGATGCTTTTACTGAAGTGTATAAATGGAGAAAGCTTACTAATTTTTGTGTTTCTAGTGTTTCTTCAACATCTGGAAAATATAAAATTTGTTGATATAATATTTATTCTAATTGGCAGTACGTGTGCTGAATCCTTGATTACAACAGTAGTGCAAATACAAGAATATGGCGCTGCTTTTCCCTCTCCTCTGTTAACTAAAGTCTTCTTGTTCAAGTATTGAAATTGAAATAACTGTAGTAATACATACATTACAAGATATGTGTTTGAAAATTAAAGTGAAAGAAGTCATTCAATACGGCTCTGATTTTCATCATCTGTAGTTTCACCATAAAACATACATTTCCAGTAGCCTTTGAAGGTTTAGCCACCCTCATATAAAATTGCTGTTTTCTCTAAAGGTTTAATAATACTTTCTATTAAAAAATAGAAAAAGTCTACTTCTAGTCACACTTTTGGTAGTGCCTGTGATGTACATAATGTCATTAGCTAGAGTAGAATTGAGACTATATGATGTCTTAACTGTTCTTTATGAAGTCCTTAAGAGGAAATCCTAGATTTTAGAAAGCAATAAAGAAAGGATGATCACATTTGGGAAAAAGGCTTCAAGGAAACTGTTATTAATATAGGAAGAATATATACAAGATAGCTCAGAATAAATATGTGTGTTTTCATGGGAGGCAGTTCTTTACAGAGACTTCTGAAATGGAATGAAAGAAAAAAAGATCAATTACTTTAAAGATGTGAGTGGACCAAACTTCTGTACATAGTGAGTTTTAATATATGAATCCAGAAATAGGCATGAAATTAATTCAGTAACTTCTTGAGTACAAGGATATATATTTTAGAAGTCCCCAGTGCAACCAAAACCTTATCTCAGTGGCATTCAACGTGTGTGATAACTGTCAAGCCATTCAAAGCAGCTTCATGCATAGCTGCTAGCGAAACCATAGAGATTAAAAGTTTGATTCATAAAAACTGTTATCTGTGAGCTAAGAAGCTTTTTCGTCTAGAATATAATTTTATGGAGGAGTGGACTTGAATGATTCTTTATAAACTTCTCTTGTGAGAAACTGGATGCGTCCAATTCACTGCAGAGCGCATGGTACAAAGGAGGTACAAACCCAAAGCAGATCAATGGTACCTACAATACACAATGTGTCTGTTGCTCGTAAGTGCAAAGGCTCCTGTGCATTGAATCTCCAAGTTAATTCCTAGATTACAGTGATGGGCTGCCCCAGGAGATCTGTTTTTGAGAGAGCTGTTTGCATAGTGGGAGATCTCTCCTCCATTTCTTGCAGTAGGTTTCTGAAGAAAAATGTGAATTAATGTGCCTCATTTTCTGGAAAAAACCTCTTGCAAATGACCTGTGCTACCGGTACCTCCATGCCCTTCCCAAAGGACCTGTTGGGGAAGGGAAATTAGGTCAATTGGGGTTAAGAGCTATCACTGCTTTTTGAAGTCTTTGACACAAAGGTTATGTGGTGAAATTGCTTCGGTTTTGACTATTTGATGCAAATACTTCTCTCTAATATGGCCTTCAATTAATTATCCTTGTTTTCCATATGAAATACCTGTTTACTTCCATTTCTTGTGACATGTTAATGAATAACCATGGAAAAAATACAGTCAACATTTTATAAATGTGAAGATTGTTATGTTAACAAGTCTAATCTGTGTGTGTCGTGCCTTTCAGGTATATATCACATTTATGTAAAAATAGGTTCTCTCCGGTTAAGAAGAAAACAGTGCTTTCCTCCAGTGGGCTGCTACTTACTTCATTTCTACAAACACTTAAAATTAAATCTTTTGTAACTTTCACTCTTTATAAAACAAGTTTTCGGAAATGTTTCTCTTACATGAAAGCCTATGATCAATTTTCATAAGTTTCCGTGAATCAGGGAGCCATAAGCCTTTAATTCCATGAATCCGACTTCTGAAAATGGAGAGCAGACACATTGAAAATGCTTAAACTGCTACTGATTTCCAGAAGTACGGAGATTTTCTGATATTTTTAAAATATTATGTTTTTTAAAGTATGTCCTGTATTTTGTTTGGACAGGCCAAAAAAACCTCTTTTCCTCCTTATTGTCTTGAATCTCTACTGCTTGCATATGCCTCATGGTGCACCTGACATTGGCCTCCTCTGGAGGTTGGATGCTGGACTAAATGGAGCATTTCTTCATTCTGCCTCAGCATCTCTTTGTGATGGGAGCTGTCGGAGGGGAAGAGGGGTTATATTCGCTTTGAATTAAAAGGGAAATGAGTAACGAAAGGGGAGAAATCTAAATTGGAAGAGACATCAGTGAACTGTGTAATGGGATGGCTGAGGTGGAATATAGCTGGTAGCTATCACTGATATCTTATTGAGTAAATCTTGTTTATCTTACCTGCACTTTGAAGGACAACACATGGGTCTCCATGTCTGCTTTAATTATTTAGCAATTGCATGATTCATAAGCCCTCAGTTGGTGTCAAAAAATTAATCACTACAACTTTTTTCCAAATCAAGTTTACTTTATATTCTCCAGTGCAGTGTGTATGTGATGGTAGTAACAGTTTCTTGTTGCAGTGTGGGAAAAAACCCTAAAAATTCAACTACTCCAGGATGACAGAAACAGAGAAAACTGAAAGCAGCCCAAAAAAATCCAAACTACTGTGTTAAATGATATTTTATTACATCTAGCTTCTTTCCTCATGAAAGAATTGCTATGTATGTTAGCAGTATTTTGAAACCACTGTAATTAATGAATATATATATATTTTAAAAAATCATTAATATTTAATATTGAAAACATTTAACAGGAAATATTGTTATAAATTGAGTTCTTAATTTAAGAATTACTAATTCTGTCTTACAGGCTAGTGTCGATAACCAGTACTGTCAACAAGAACAGGAAGTAAAGAAATCAGATTTCTGAGAACATCAAAAAAGAGCCATTTAAATGAAACTGAAAGCATGTCTGCAGTTACATACAGTGGTTTTAGACATGCATGTCTACACACAGGCTTTCTGAATTTCTCTGAAGTATTTGTTATCTGGTTTTAGTCCCCTTTAAACATAACTAATGAACTCCTATAAGCTTTATCCGTGTAGCATCCCCACGGTGTAACAGACATCCTAGAACATGAACTTCAGGACTTGAGTGGCTTCAGAGGCCGCCTTCCCACTGCGATCTGCTGCTGTCAGGGTTTTGGACCCCCAGTTTCACAGAGACACCACCATTCAGAGACATTGCTTCTGGATATAGCATAAAAATTCACAATGACAAACTTTAAAATATTTAAGAGAACTACAAGCAAATGTGGATCTTTCACGCCCTTCAAGTTGCGATCAGACTTTTGTAATTAAAAAGAAAAATTTCTCTCTGACCAATATTTATGTGTTGAGAATGGAATTCTTTATAATATACTGTGTTATATATATTATATATACTATATAGCACATGTAAAACCAGCTTGAGCTCTTCAACTGAACAGAGCATCTGCTTGGTGCAGCAGCTTGCAGGTTGGTGTCCTGGTTTCACTGGGAGAGAATCAGACAATCACTTTTCTATTCACGAAAGCTGCATTTCAGCAAAGATTCCACTCATTTTAGTGGAAACAAAGCTGATATGAGACATTTTGGTTTAGTTTTTGCCCAGCCCTGGTATGCAGGTTGCTGTAGTGATCAAGGGTTTGAGCAGTTTTGAGTAGCCAGATATGCAAGCTGGAGGGAGTGAAAGCCAAAGCAGCAGACCCAAGCTGGCCAACAGAATTATTCCATAATGTAAACATCACACTCACTGTAAATTGGGGATTTTGTTGGGGATGGCCCTCTTTCCTCAATTGCTTTTATCCCCAAAGGGTCTCACCCATTGTTCTGCTCCTGAGGCCCCTCTGGTTGTGACCATTGTGCTTTTGCTGGAGCTGTGGCATTCACAGTGTTTGTCATCTGGCAGTCACTGCTGGGAATGCACAGCTCATGACCACTATATGGGCTGAGTATAACTTTGCATACTGTATAATAGTGTTGTTATTAATACTAATTTCTTCTTATTTCATTAAATCTGTATTTGATGGGTCTCTTTTGCTTTTCCTGATTCCCCTCCTTGAGTGGAAAGAAGTCATCAGGTGACTAAACAACCACCCAAACAACGTCATTCAGTTATTTATGTTACAATTGCACTTCTGAACTTTTCTTTTCTTTCTTATTTTCCTTTTGGCAGATGTACAGCAGATAGCAATCGACTGGATCACTGGCAACTTGTACTTTGTGGATCACGTCAGTGACAGGATCTTTGTCTGCAACCAGAATGGATCAGTGTGCATTACCCTCATCGAGCTGGATCTCCATAACCCTAAGGCCATAGCCGTTGATCCAACCTCAGGGTAAGATTATTTATCTGCATTGTATTTTATTTTAGATGATATGCACATGTCTGTGGCTGTGTATGGTGTATCTGTTTCATTCAGGTGTTTTCAAAACTACTTTTTCATTGCTGCATTGAGTTATTTGCATAGCTGCAGTAACAGAAGAGTAACGTGTAATGAATGTGTAACAACTAGTGCCTTGTGACTTCTCAAAATGGAAGAAAACAGTTTTATCCCTACTTGTCATAAGAATTTCTTTTGCCTCTGTTTTTCTGTAAAATGTGTTTCTATCTAGAGTATGTGGAAAAAGAACCTTTGAGGATTGTTTATGCTGTATCTCCTCCAGTTGCAAGAACATCGGAAATGCATTTAACAAGTTTAATTACATAAAAAAAAGTGGAAGAATTATTACTCTGCATTAGAGGGCCAGCTATAATGGCAAAATTACGCTGTATTTGCTTTTCCTCTTCCATAGATACATTCAACATCACTTGGGAACAAAGCGTTGCTTAAAATATAGGGTACTAAAAGTCTTCCATTCTCTAACAGCCACCATCTGGGAAAAGTTTTCAGGCGATTGATGAAATAAAAGCATAACTAAATAGGATAGGAATGTGATCAAGTTAAGAACTAAATTTTGGTGAGGATTTTAGAACAGGGATTTTATTTGGGGTTTATTAGCCTGCAAGTAGTTCAGACTGAAATGCCTGGCGGAATATGTCCTAAACTGCCATAAGCCCCTTCTCAATAAATACAAAAATATTTACTGTAGAACAGCTTGTCATCCATATGTGGACTTTTGTCACTCTTTATTTAAAGCCTGGTTGAATATTAAGATGCATTATCACAATGACTTCAGTTCTGACAAGAACAGCTTGCATGTAAAGTTTACAAAGAAGTTTTGTAATGTAATTCTTGAATATAGCTGTATTTCTGTCTGCAGCAGATGGTGAGCTTGACTTGATCTGACTGCAGAGTTGTTTAAAAGAAAAATAAAAATTCATATATAAATTGATTTTCTGCAAGTTCTGATCGAAAAGAACGTGAAGCTTTCAAATTTGCCAACAGCAGCCTTTTTTCTGTACATTTGCTTGTATATTCTTTGCTGGATTTACCAGATGAATCCAAGGCTTGTCATTAGCTAATCTGATCTGTCAGGGATGTAGGGATTGCATCCAATCCTTTGATTCTGGGAGGAGGGGTGGGACAGAAAAGGAGAGACTGGTTTTCTTTCATTTATTATCTTCTAGCTACAAACCAGTCTTATTCAGATAGTTGTCTGTTTTCAGTGCCATGTACACCATTAATCGTGCCTGGTTTTGTGGAGATGTAAGTGCTGGCCTGCAGGAAGGACCAGAAGTGATTATGGTATTTCACAGTGTTATTCTTCATATAGCAGTACCAATTTATTTCATGATGGAAGCACTGGGTGGAAACGTTTCTCAGAATGCATGGTTTGCATTTCAGCTGTTATATCTTTGCTGCTTTCATTGGCAGTTTTATTAATTATCTGACATAAGTTGTTCTGTTAATCGGATATCTAACATACATTTTAACTGATAAGCCACACCTTATATATTAGTTCTGCTCATTTGTAACTGGGTTTTGATACAAAGCACAGCCAGGGAATCAAAAATGTTTTGTTTCTTCTTTTTCGCCTTTTTTGCTTTCTTTTTACCCTTTCATTCTGATAGTGGTTGAGAAATATCTTGATGTTGAAGTATTAGCAAGGTATTGCTGTCTGGATAACTTGCAGGTTTATTTGCTTTGAAGAATCACAAAAACAACCATACTAAAAAAATGTTGTAAGTTGAACTCTGAGTAAGTGAGTTACATAAAAATGATTGTGCAATGGCGTCTTAAGACAGTTATGTTTGGGCACTGTCAGCATATGATTATAAATCATATTTCTGGTTGTTTTTTTTAATTTAAATCTGAAGCCCAGACTCTTCTGGGAGGTTTTATCTCCTGTCAGAGTTACATATTAAGGTATTAAATGTCATTACACTGTAAGGTGTTTGCTCCTATAACACGTATTGCTGTCACAGTATGTTTGTTGGCCCCAGCATTCTTCTACAAGTGAAGGTACACTCGTGCAGAGAAGACCATTTCCTGTGCTGAGGAATTCAGAGCTGGATCACAAGCCTTTATGTCCGATATAAACTTCCTGTGGTAGCACTGGGTCAAGCCTTGCTATTCTAACCTGTTCCCATCCAGGCATGCAGTTGTTTTGTGAACCAGAAATTCTGCATTTGTCAATAGAACAACCAAAGCACCACTGGAAAATTTCTTAATTTCAAACAGTTCCTCTCGCTGCACTCAAGAATATATTCCGAGTGTGATTAATTTTACATCTCTGTGCCTGGGAGTTTTGTTAGATGTTTAGTGGTGAAGGTTTCTTTATATTCTTCTATGAGCTTACAAAGAAACTTGAGCTCCTAAGCTTATTGCGTATCATACAGTGAATGAAAGAACTTTTGTTATTCTTCTAAAACTGAACTTTAAATTGGGCAAAGGAAGATCCTGCTGTTCAAAAGGCTCTTGGACAAGCAAGTTTGTTACGTTTCTAAGCTAAGCATGTTACTTTGATTTAGGATTTCAGCACTTTTATCAGTCTAAACTGTGTTTAATTTTTTGGTTATTCCAGGCTATGTCTAAAGGATGCCCACCTGGAAAATTCCAACCTGCCTCCCCTTAAACAATGAATTAATACTTTACCCAGTTTTGATAAATTTTAATATGGGACTTCTTTTCTTCAGTGGTCAAGGAGCAGAAGCTGTTCCTCCTCCTGATCCTTGAAATTGGTGTAAAATTGATGACAGTGCTGATGACTGCCACATGAAACAAATATGGGCTGAGTTGGAATGATTTTATCTCAGCTGAGGTCTTCAGTGTAGGTCTGCTGTACTCGTGGGGAAAGAGTTTTTAGAGGATTCCAGTGAGTCTGGCAATCAGCGTGCATATTCATGAGACTTTGTTCACTGTACATATATAGGTAATATATTTAAAACTCACAAGAGGATAGATCAGATTTAGGTTCTCTCCCAGCTCTGCCACAAACCAGCTAAATGTCTACAGACAAAGCATTTTATTTTTTTTATGTCTCTGCATCCCTTTGTATTTAATAGGGAGCATAAAATTCATGTTGTTTAAGTTATCTGATATTTGGATGCATTCAGGAACATTAGGAATTAATACTGTAGAATGCACTGCTAACTGTGTACATTTATATATTTATACTGTAAATATGTATGCTTAGTTACCTCCAGTGTTCAAGGTAAATTGTTGCCTTCCACAGCACCATGGTGGCAATGGAGAATGTGTAGCGACATTTTACAAAGGAAAAATGCATTGGAGCAGGGAGATACTGCAGTTTCCTCCCAGCAGGAGCACTTGAAATGTTCAGTCCTGATCGTACAGCGTAAACATCTACCATACATGGAGTCATATAAATATCAGAGTGTCTTAATTTCTCCTCAGACCATTTGCTGGTTTCTTTGGGAATGCCAGGAGTAGCAGGAATAGCAGACAGGGCTGTTGGCTCGGGGCTGCTCCTGGTTCTGGTAATGTGTGGCTTGTAATGAGGGCTCCGATGCTATTTGGGATGCCGGTCATAATTTCCTATTGTATTTAATAGGGTGATGGACAAAGATTAATTTTAAGGAGATCATTTCAAATTCAGAGGGCATCGATCTAGCACTCACTTCCAAAACTGTTCCAAACATACGGAGATGTGTAGAGAGCAGGCGTGCAGGGTGAGATTACAAAGAGGACGTGTAGAGTAAAGCTGGTGTGTGGGAGGATGCGCGGTGCAGAGCGTAGAGACGTACTGGGAGTGAGGAAATGGGTTGGATGCCTCCTACATCCATCAGAGTAAAGGCAAGGCATACTCAGGGGAGTGAGAGGAGGAGAGAGAGAAGAATTGGAGAGAATGCCCTATTAGAAGCCAAATTCGTTGAAATGGGAGCTTGTAGCTACCATTTAAAAGTTGTATTAGTAACAATGGGGAGAAAAGACTTACTGCTAAACAGATTTGTAAAAGGAGCAAGCTCACACTTGAATACTGCAACAGCGTGTGTCATGTAAATATTTGAATAAATCTTTTAATCGGCTTTTCCTTCGGCTATGTTGCAGAAATTTAAAAAAACAACAACCAAGCCACAATTTTGCTTATTTCTTTCACACATCATTAGTAAATGCATAGAGGAAGAGATTGTGATTTGATGATGGTAGGATAACGTGTATTAGTGTGTTACAGTGCTATGGTAATGTTACATTACCAAATGTATTCTACATTATGCAAAACATTCCTTGGTAATGTGAATGAGCCCAGAAAAAAAAACCCAAACCAATTAACTACACAACACCAAAAAATGTTTATTCTGTTATGGTTTCAGTCTGTAATAGCAGTCCATTGATAAATTTCTGATCCACAAAGGTGAACAGGGAAACAAGGGAAGAATTAAAAGCTTACATTTGCCCCTTCCCCATGTCAGAAATTTGTTCTGATGAAGAAATAAATATTATTCCATTATTTTCCTCTTTGAGTCTAAGGATTCTAAGCATAGATTTTTCTGTGGCTAAAATCAAAGCCACAGTAGTAGTAGTAGTAGTAGTAGTAGTAGTAGTAGTAGTAGTAGTAGTAGTAACAACAACAACAGCAGCAACAACAATAACAATAATAATAATAATAAAAATAATGAGATGTAATTAAGTTCTTGAAAAACAGTTGGGAAATTTGCTTCAGTCTAAAATTTCAGAAAACAGGAGAAAGCAAGGGGTGAGATGGCATTTTGAAATGCAGCCTTCTGTAGGGACAGAGTTGAGCAGCATCCTTAAAATACTCTATTTGAGAGAAAAACCCAAAAACCAGTTGGTTCTGCCTTTTAAAGTTTTTCTTTTTACTGGTAAATGTATTCCAGTTCTGCAATGATGCTGGTAGGCATACAAAGAAGTTGAAGGTTGGTCATGTGGACCCTGTTATCGTCCAGAGCGATTAGCTGCTGCTGCATATACTCTTAATCAAGCTGTGCATGATTATTCTCCTGGGATATTTGCATTTATTGGACAAACTGAAATGTAATGTGAGGTCCACTGAGCTATTCACACTAAAAAGCCAAGGGAATGGGAAAGGTTTTATATCATTTAATCAAAAGTTTTCCTTGCTTGAGAGCCATGCACAGGAGACTGTGCCTGGGGTACCGAAAAGCCATGCCAGAGGTTGGAAAACAGCCCTTAGAAGGTCAAAATTATTTCTTTTTTCTTTTATTTCTTTTTTTTTTCTTGTGAAGATACAAACAGAATGAGTTTTGGGCTGACAATTCAAGCTGTTTGGCATCATGGGAAAACTTGTAAGCCAGTAGGAGCTTTCCTCCTTGGTGGTATCTGAGAAAAAAGCTAAGAGAAACTTGTGCGTGGGTAAAGTTTTTGATGGAGCGTCTGTCTAGACAGCCTGAGGCTAACCCTGAAAAGCTGTGTTACAAAACCTGCAATAACCAGAAAAGAGCAGGTCAGCTGATGAGGACATGGAGAGAGACCTTTTTGAATCACCTGTACTGAAAATAATTTCATTTTTCTTCTTTTCTGTACCTTTTCTGTGCACATCAAGACTTTGGACCTTAGTGAGGTTATTAAAAGTATTTTAAACCCTTACTTTTCTCTTTTTTTTTTTTCTTTTTATTAGTGAAGAGGGTCCCTGTGTCTGGGCCATGAGAGGCACAAATTTTACTTCACCCTTGTTCCTAGACAGCAGCCAGAGCTGGTGTGATGCCCTGGGGGTTGCTCGGGTAGGCAGAGAGGAAGGAAAAAACTCATTGGCCTGACCTGGCAGGGTGCCCTGACAGTGAGATAAATGGCAATTGGGTTTTGAGTGATTTCTTGAACAAGGAGAAAGGAGAGGAAGTCAAGGAATTTGTTTTCAATAAGATCAAGTTTCTTGCAGGGGAGGAAAAGAGCAGAAATTCCAAAAGCAGAGGAGGTCAAACCAGTCTATATTTTTCTTTATTTGCTTCACTGTTATTTAGGCAGGGGAGTCTTTCAGGAGAAAAATAAAACATCTACACTTACTGCCTGCTGCCTTTTTTATTCTCTTTTTACTCTCCTGTCTCTGAGCTTTTATAGCAGCCACAAGGCTTGGGAGAGAGCTCTGAGTCTTAAAACTTTTTATTTTTTTTCTCTCTCTCAGATTAGTCACCATTTCTGCTGATCAAAGAGGAGTGTTATAATCATTAAAGCTCACTTTTAAACAGAAAAATCATTAGTATTTTAATAACATGCCATTATTAAAAGAGCTCCATTCCTTTTCTTGTCACAAAGCAGTTTCAAAGAGCTGTAAGATACATATAAGGCACAGTAACTTCTAGAAAGTTTTAAAGGTGACCTGAAAAAGAATCTTCTTCATAAAAAAAAGGAAAACAATACAAGAAAGCCCAAAAAACTCTGTAGATGAAATCACAAAACAGCTGTTGTTTGTAAGAAAAATTGCAAAAAGTAGAATAGCATATAAGTCAGTAAAAGGTTTTTCACTTATCAAGAGGTGGTTTCACCTGGTTGGTCTGGAGGACCTTGAATGTAGCATCTCACCTCCCTCCCTTGGGTCAGATTCTCCTGAACCCACCTGAGGAACCGTCATCCAGCTCTCATCCAACTACAGCATCTTTATTACCCAAACCTGATTTTTTATGGGGTCTTCCAGATGGTTTTTTTTTTTTTTGGTTACAAACCAATTGAACTGTCTCAGCAAACCAGGCTGAACACATGAACAGCAACACCGCCAATAAAACTGCATGGGTTTGATTGCTCGGAGCAATTCACAGCTGACGCAACCCATGTCCTCTCACTTCTGTTTTAAACTGTCGCTCTTTAATTAGTGTAGTTAGTCTTATGCCTGTCCTCACATCCTTGTCCTTCAGTCCTGAGCTAATTAAGCTTCTGATCAAAACACTCATCTTTTACTAAAATGACTCTGAATCTATGAATTAGAATTTGTTATTTGTGAAGGAGATGGAAAATGGACATGTTATTCTGCCTAGTATGAAAGTCTTGAAGTACTTTCTTTTTCTGTTTTTTTTTAATAACTGAAATGTCCAGGCAAAAGCTACACGATTTAAATCACCCTATCAATGATTTTCTTCAAGATGAAAGCAATTAAACTAGAGAGAATTGAGGCCACTTTGTTTCTGAATGAGAATATAAATGGGAGTTTAAGGCTCTATAATGCATGTACATTATGCCCATGTCCATCTGAATTCTCCTTTTATTTTTTTTTTATTACCTGACTGTCTTCTTATCTAACCAGCTTCTGTAAGGTCATTTGTGTTGGAGACAGGTTCTGCTATGAATTGGAGCACTGCAGGAGTGGCAGCACAGAAAAACATCTTTAAAATAACTGTTTAGGACCTGTCTTTTTTATGTTGCACTTGCATTACTGTAGACTTAGAGACTGTGTGTGAATGTGTGTGTGTGTGTATATATATATTTATATATATATATTCTTTTATATGTATTTATATATACATTCACACACACACACACACACACACACACACATATATATATTTAGAGAGAAAATCTTCAAGGTTTTTTCTGTGAAAAATGAAATTAACCCGAAAGTTCATGTTTAACATAGATACTGTGTTACATTATGAAGTTCCCCAAGTCCTTTTTTCCAGTGATGACCACATATTTCTTGTGTCGTTTTTGGATCCGTTTTTACACCAAAATTGTATAAATCACAAGTTTTCTAATAAGGTCTTCTCATGCCACTCGTTCGTTCCACACCGACAATAAATCAGTGTTTGAAATATAAAAACTTTGGCATTGCTCTTCTTCTGGATTAACCAGAACCACCTAAACTCACAAAATGGATGAGTTGATTCAGTTAATTAATCAGCAATATGATGATATCACTCTGAAAGAAGCTGCTGTTCTCTCGGGGCTACTTATGTGGATAGTTTGTATTTCATATTGGTTTTCCAAATTCTGTTTTCCTGAGGTGTCCCCAATTGCTATGCTCAGCAGTGGGAACATGACTTGCTGGAGCACAGCTGAAATGGGACCTCTTTTGGTGGAAGATCTAGAAAAGCCTGGAGATAATAATAATAAACATTATTATCTGGAAAGAATAATAAGAAACAAAAGATGTAAAAAAGCCAAAACAAAACATAGCCTATGCAAAACCTGCAGGAGTTGTGGTAGTCTGATCTAGAAAAAAGAAGGTTGAGAAAATCCATAACTATTTTCTGTAAAAGACTAGTTAAATAGAAAAGTGGTTTATTATTCTCCTTGTTAAAGAAAGGACAGGAAAAAAATCATTTTAATTAGCAAAGGCTTTGATAGATAATGGAAAAATTAGCAAGGCTGAGGAGATGTTAGTGTATGATCAATGTAAAAGTTGTAATCCCTGTCATTAGGGATGCTCAGGACTGTGTCTGTCTGGCAGGGATATTCTAGCCTTACATTACCCTTCCTCACTATGGGGGTCTGTATTTGTGTGGGTGTCTGTAAGCTTGTAATGTGAAATAATGGGATACTAGAAGAATAAATGTGAATAATTGTATTTACTAATGTTTCACTGTTGCTGTTTAAAAAGTATGGCTGAAACATTACCAAAGCAACGGTTGTTTGGTATCCCCACTTGGAGGGATGGGAGAGATTTTTAGCAAAAAGTGTCAAAAAGTAAATTTTATGTTCTTGTTTGGGTGTTTTTAATTCCTATTGAGGTGCTAGGATTTACTGCAAGTGAAACTGAAAACTGAGTGTAAAAGGGTTTTGTTTAAAATTAATTAAAAATGTGCAATGGGAAGTCTGCAAAAGTTCCTGTTCATGAGCAGCATCCTTACCTTTTAAAAATTGTCCTGATTTTAACAGAGACTGCGATTGAATTGTAAGTTTGGAAGTCGTATTTAGTTTTGCATCCATAAGGCAGTATGAGCAGCTTTCTCCTGTTGGGGCTGTGGAGGCGAATTACTGCATTGGTAGAAGGTTATGGACACTGTGAATGATGAGAAGCTTTTCTTTAAAGATGCATTTTTCCATGTTACTGACAAAATTTCTCCTGCTTGATAAGTTACGCAGCCATTAAATAAGTCATTTAAAGTTATAATTCATAATACACAACTGTGTCAGTAAGCGGTGCAAGGAGAATCAATTGCACCTTTACCATATTGAAAACTATAGCAATAGAATGGAAAGTGAGGGAGCACTTGCTTTCTTTAGTTTTCAAAATGAATATGCCAGTGTCCAGTGTCCAGGCTGGCCCTTGGAATGAGTGAGTTTACCTTGAATCAATGGGTAGTTAGCTCACTGAAGTTGCAAACTTTTAGCATAGACAAGTCTAAACAAAGGGCATGAAGAAAAAAAGTGGTCTCACTGACTCCTTCAGCTTTATTTTTATTCATTAGGGTTTGACAGTAAATCTACAAACCCCAAACCATAATACTCAGGGGTTTATATTTAACAGATTTAAAATGAAAATATTATATTAATAGGAGGATATTTGAAACGCACTGCCTTTTTTACCTGCAGAAAAATAACAACTTCTAAGCTTATATTTTTGTAAGTTTTACAGATTTACAGTTCTGCTTACGGACTTCTTTAAACACAGGAATTGTAGAGCACCACCTCTTGGCTGCTCTTATCCAGCAGAGTAAGACGCAGTGCTTTCTGCTGGCACAGCTCCTTTGTCTGAGCAGAAGGAGAGGAGAATAAGCAAACTGCTTTCCCAACAGGGATTACATTGACTTCAACAGAAAATCAGACCTCTAACCAAAACATTGAAATTGGAACAGAAATTGGGTGACTACACCAAGCCAAGCTCTTGTTTGTGTTCCTGAGTGTTTGACATGTGAAAGTGTTGCATCTTCTGAAAGTTCAAGGATTTTGTTGGTTTAGTTGGCTGGTTGGTCTTTTATGTTTCAGGCTCCCTGTTAAATTACTGTTTCATTATTTGTCATGTAGACCATTTTCTGAATGTGGTAATATTTTAGTATATAACAATACTTTAGTATGTGCTGCTCCCATTTGAAAAATTGATGTATATTTTAACATTTTCAAAAGATAAATCTTAATGTTGGCACTTAAAGACACGTTTAACCACTCGATATACTGACAGCTTTCTTTTGAAAGATCTGAATGCCTGCAGGTCATACCCAATGCAGTGAACAGCTGAGTCTGTACAGAGTTGTTTAAGTTAGGCTGCTTATGTCCTATGTATACGTCTGTGTATGATGTACCTATAAAACACATGCACAGACATTAACTGCTCTTACCGCATCTGGCTCCCACATTGAATTATGTGAATTATTATTTTTTCGAAATGTTCTACAAGACACTACTGCTTCTGTATTTAGTAGTATCTGAATAGCCAGAGTGAGCCACCTGTGTCCTTGGTATGCAGAAGTTTTGACTGCGTTCAACTGTCTGTGATTTGGAATAAGGTTTTGAAATGTAATGTCTCACTGTCAAAGGCAAAATCAGACTCTGCAGTATCAGGCTTAACATATTTTAAGTTGAGCAGTCATAATTACTGGGTAGGTGTGAAATTCGAGGTTTAAGTTCTAGGGGAGATTACTTCATTTAAGCCTGGGAGGATTTTGTGAAGAAGAATTCATTAATAGATGGGAAGCAGTGGGAGACAGTATTGCGGATGCTGGTAAAGTGCCCGTTCAGAAATGAGCAGCTTTGCATTCGGAGCAGGATTTGAACAAAACGCATTTCTGTCATAGGGCGGGAGGCTGCTCGTAATGTAAGAAAGCAAGAGCCACTCTTCGGGGCATGAGGCAGGGTGTTTTGAAATACTAATAAGCACGGATGTAATTGAAGAATTTCAATTGGTCATGTCATGGGATAACTTAAGACTATACAGACATTGTAATACTTGCTAACATTTGAATGCTTTAATTTGCGCTTGTAACATTTTTGGTGCAAGTTTTTATTTTGTTCTTACTTATCTCGCAGTGTGAAGATAAGTTACATGAATCTACACCTGCTCTACCTTTTCCTGTTTATAAGGAAATAGAGTAGAGATTAAAGCTGGAGGTTAAGGGGTTACCTATTTTATCACCTTCTTTGAAGGCAGAACAAGCTAACCTGAAACATTCCTCAAGGAGGCTTTATCTAATGGTTTTGTAGTATCCAGAGAAGAGAACTGTGAACCTGTACGCTCCTTGCCTCTTACAACTTAAGCCTTTAATTATGCTGTGAGCTGACATGAAGAATAGTTCATTTCCCTCCTCTTTTAGTTACATTTGAGATACGTCAGGACAACTAACACACTCTCTTTTAATCTAGACTAAGAAAACTCACTTCTTGCAACATTTTTCTATATATTTCCCACCACCAGCACCTCCTTCATCCGACCTTCTGATTACTTAGCAGCTGCACTTTGTATAGTCTTAGTTTCATCTTCATTTTCCTAGGAAGCTAAGGGAAGTAGGAAAGTTTGTTCATTTGTTTTTCTTGTGTAAACCCTTCACTATGATGCATGCTATTTTTCTGAAGTTTCTCCTTAGCAGTGTGATATAACTGACTTGAGGCTACTTCTCAGCCTTGGTAAAAGTGATTTAGTCATTTTCATTTCCCTATTCCAGTTACATTGTTCTGCTCTTGTCCTTTCTGCCGCCTTCCAGCTGTCAATCCCCCAAATAGGGGAAGTCAACAGGGAGAGCAGTTTGTGTTGCTTCACTATAAAACAGACCTGTGAAAAAATCAGACAAACAAAAAGCAATTTAAAAACAGTGCTTGAACATGGTCACAGCAGGAAGTGACTTAGCAAAACAGTGAGGTAAGGATCTGCCAGAGAAGATGCAATGAACTCATGTGGGACTAAGACCAACTCGCGCTGTATCAGCTGCTGTCAAGAGAAGAGTGATGAGTCTGGGATCTTTGTGTTTGCTTTGAGATCCTCTCATCCCTTAGATCCTTTCCTGAAGACCTATTGCTGACTCAGGTATTCCTTATCTTGTACTTGTGTACAGGATTCAATAATCAATGAAGAGCAGGTCAATGGGATTTTGCACAGGGGTGAGCCATTGGTTTGGTTCAGCTTCTATTGAAATCAAAGTGAACATACAGCTTTTCCTTTGCATCCTTACTCATTTATATCCTATTTCAGCTAGAACAGTATGATGTCTAATTTTCTTCTCCATATTGCTTGTCATCGGAGGGCTGGAGCACCTCCCCTACAAGGACCGACTGAGAGAGTTGGGGCTGTTCAGCCTGGAGAAGAGAAGGCTCCAGAGGACCTTGTTGCAGTTTTCCAGTTCCTGAAGGAGTCCTACAGAAAAGCTGGGGAGGGACTTTTTACAAGGGCAGGTAGCAACAGAATGAGGAGGAATGGTTTTAAACTGGATGAGGGTAGATTTAGACCGGATACTAGGAAGAAATTCTTTACTGTGAGGTGGTGAGACACTGGCCCAGGTTGCCCAGGGAAGCTGTGGATGTCCCCTCCCTGGCAGTGCCCAAGGCCAGGTTGGACAGGGCTTTGAGCAGCCTGGGCTGGTGGAGGTGTCCCTGCCCATCTGGGTTGGACTGGATGACCTTTAAGGTCCCTTCCAACCCAAACCATTCCATGATTCTGTGATCCCTTACATTGTGGTGCTGTTTTTCAAAGCAAGATGTGCTCTAAATTCTGTTATCCATCGTTCATTATTCTTAAAGGTAGTTTTCTTCTGCTGGGCAGAACTTCAGAAAATTATTTCTACAGTCTTTCCACTTCCATTTTTGCAAGTGACATTGGAAGGTACAGAGAGGCACAGCTGCTGGAGCACGGGGAGTGTGAACTCCTGCTTGTCATCACCTTAATGTTACACTGCTTACAGGAGAGCGAGTTTGGCAGTGATTGCGTATCAGCACAATGGTGTGTGAGCTGGCTTTTGACCCTTCTGTGAAAAGGAAAAAAATGAACACATACTGGATAATGCTGTTTTTAGTAGAGAGTACAGATGCTGAGAAATACAATGCAAAAGCTTTTTGACAAGAGATTTATTACTGTGAATATCCACACACAAACCATGAGACTGGATAAGGATATTCATATATTTCATCTAATGTACTCCTTAGAGATAAAGCTGCATTATCTGTTTCCCTGTTGCCAGTTAGTAATAGGAAATACTATTTGACTAAATTCCGTTAATAGTTTTCAGAAACATTGGCCTCGGAAATATTTCCAGTATGCCTGCAGCCAGTTAATCAAGTCTAAGCTCATCTGTCCATACAAGCTATAAAGTTCTGCAATGAACATCTAATTGCAATTAACATCATTGACCAGTTAAAAGGCGTAAGCAGTAATGGATCCACGAGCGAGTGCTCTGCGCTTGCTGACAACACAGGTTACACCAGATGGGGCCCTTGGTGCCTCCTGTGCCCCACGGTACTCACTGTGCTGTGTCAGATGGTGCTTTTGCTTTCTGCGAGATCATTAGTACAAACTGTTTTAGGGTTTTTTGCTATCCAAAGAACAAGTAGCTATATCACCTTGAAGACATCAGCTTTAACAGATGACGGCAACAGGTGATACTACATGTGAAATGTATATATTTTGATGTATAGTTTAGCTTGCATTGTAGGCTAGCAAGAGTATAATCAAAAATGGCAACAATAAAGTACCTTTGTACTCACTGCAGGAGCTCAAAGGCGAGCTCCAGTCATGTCTCGTAATGTACTGCTCTTAAATACCATCTTTCATTCATTCCATTGTAAGACTATGCACAATCATTAACACCACTTTAAATACAGAGTGAATACATGTTGTGGTATTCAGTGTAAGACATATTTTTTAGACCTAGCAAACTCTTTAGTTAATAATAAGGTTGCAGGAGAGTGTAAGACCTGAAGTCAGGGGCTGAAGTACTGCAGCTGTATTCAAGTCACTGTTGTCAAGCAGCGGACTTGAGGGGCAAACATTGTCATGGAGACCACGATTACATCTTTTTTGTGGACATATTCTTGTGTTTTGACTGCCTGAATTTATACAGATATCACACCCCAATGAGCAGTATGCATTCTGCTCCACTTTTGCAGCAATAGGTCTGACTTTTAGCCTCCTGAAAAGTTGAGCTCTGAAAGTTGAGATACCCTTAGCACAAGTAAGGTCGAATGGGGATTTCAGTAAGCTGGCAGTTTTCTTTCTTTCTCGTTACAGAAATGCAATACTGATGTGAATATTGACACTTCTTTTCTTTCTACCTCAGCTGGCTCCAGCATCAGCTAGTTAAAAAAATGCACACAAACAAGTTTGGGCATTTGCATTCCAGTAACCGTATGGATAAAGGAGCTGTGGTACTGACTGTAATGCATAATAAGCTGCATAAAGCACAACAGAGAAACAGCTGCAGTCAAAATCTCCAGAAAATTCTGCTATCAGCTTCTGCAACTGATTGGGAACATTGCAGAATAAATGTTCCTGGGTTTTAATGTTCTGAGTAGTGCAACTAAACAAATACAACATGGATTATCCTCTAATATTTTAAATGGCAAACGTTATCTTGCAGAAAGATAAATAAGTTTGAGTATCCTACAGAGAAGGATTGGAAGCCCAGGCAGAAATACAAACTTACTTGCTTACGCATACAAAAGCCAGTACACCTCTGCAGCTGTTCAGCATCTGTCCCCTGGAGATAATGATAGAAACACTTGACAAACAACATGTAAATAACTGGCAATTAATAAAACTACAACGATAGAGGGTAGGGGGGCAGGAGCAAGTCTGAAATCAAGTTACTAGGGCTAGACCACAGATATATGACAGTATAAAATTCTAAAAATTACTCAAAAGATGTAAAGGTGGTACAATCACAAGATTTTAATCTGTGCCAGTGGCTTATCTGTGGGCTTAGTGTTTGTCGCACTGGCTTTTAAGTAGTGATCTGCAGAAATTTTTGGCTTGTTTCTGAGGGTTTGTAAAAGATGAATGATAAAAGCAAGCTCATACATAGACTTGTACCATACATGAGATTTTGTAAGATAGCTGCCTTAGAGGTCCAGTCTTTCACTGGGAGAAAAGAAAATGCACCTACAAATAAAACCCTAGAGGTGTTACTATTAGTATCCTTCATAATAACACACCTCCAAACACACAATTCTCTGTATTAGATCTCATTTTAATAATTTCTAGGCCTGGAATAGTATACAGGTTGATTGCAGTTTGTGTGACTCCTTTCTATTTATCATTCACACATTTAAATGCACCTTAAATGCTCAGCTGAATAAATACAATGCAGATTACCACTTAATATATTAAATGCCAAATACTATCTTGCCGAGAGCGAAATAAGCTATCTATTTCTGCTTTGGCTTGCCTCCATATTCACACATACTGGGTTTTAATGATGGGTACTTTATTCTATCATGTTTTTCCTTTGCAGAGATGTTTCAGAGGGAAAGAAACTGTAATAAAAATGTGAACTTCAAAATTAGAGTCTGCACTATGATGGAGTTTAAGTCTATGGTTTTTAGTGTCTCTAGGCCATTGCTGCTTGAGTTTAGAAACATCACTTTGGAAAGCTCCAATTCCTTTCTGTTATCATGTATTGTAGAATAGAAAAGTACAATTCAGTGCTAAAAATGAGTATGGTCAGATGTGGAAAGGACAATATGAAATGCCAGGTTGTAGACAGTGCAGTAAAAATTAGCTGAGATCAGACAGACTGATAAAAGTGAAAATGCAAAAGGAGCAAATTGGGTGAGATGGGACAAAAGCATGTGAGGAGGATGTGGAAAACTGCATTTGGAGAAGAAAATAAGGAAAATGGTCAAGGAAAGCAAGCATAAAGTGAAGAAAGCTTCAGGATGAAGATTAACAGTAGGATGTTGCAGATGGAGATGACTTGGGTTGGTATTAGGAAAAAGAAAAGACAATGTGTGATCCCACACATTGATAAAAATTCAGGTAATTTGTGGATTGTTCCCAGGCCACAGGTTTTATTTGGATTTACAGTTTCTAAGATGAGTTGGCCGCAGTTCGAACCCAGCCTGTCTGCTGTGGAGAGCCCAGCTCCCAGGATGGCCAGCCAGCCACCTCCCAGGGCAGACAATTTCATCTCTCTCTTCTTTCTTTACTTGGGTTTTACTCGTTAACAGTGAAGTACCACTGTAAAATCAGATAATGAAGTCTTACAGGCCTCTCAGAATAAAAAATATGACAGCTAGTAATAACCAGGGGCACCTGGGCTGTATTTTCTCCTCAGCATGTGGTGGGTTTGAGAGCTCGTATTAACAGTTTGCCATGGATGAGAAAGGTAATTTAGCCATTTTCTCTCTGCTGAAAGAGAATATGGGAGGTAGAAAAGCCATGGCAGTAGCTCTCATATGCTTATGAAGTTGTAAGTTCTGTCTCACTGTCATGTTAGTAATGACGTACAGTTATAAAATGTGCATGTATTAAATAATTCTTGGTAACATTTTCAGTCTTCCAAGTAGCTAGAAAGCAACTCTGCCCCTATGTAAATGCAATGTTTACTCAGTGTCTTCCTATATAGATCCACACATACAGTTTACATGTTCCTATATGAGTGTCTATCCAAACACCCATGGGAAAATGAAGGGTATATATTTCTGTAGTGAGAAAATATCTTCTCCAGTGCTGTGATACAAATCTCCATTTGTTAATCATCCTTGGTTGAACTGCAGATCAATTTTAGTGAGCTACTTTTGTTTAGGTAATGAGAAAATAAGAGCAATGAATGGGCCACTTCATGTAAAACAGAATTTAAAAATTTGTAGAAGCTTCAATTTTCCCTTATCCTTGGATGGGACCCAAATCTTCCTTGACGAGCCAAATCCTAGCTTTTTCACATCTGGTGCCCTGCTGGTATTTTATTTTGCTTTTGTGATACTGCAGAGGAATAGAGCTCCTAATTTGCAATTTGAAATCCACAGGTGTTGATAGGAAGCTTTTTCCACTGCAATGTAGTATAGATTTCTACAAACGGTAAGAAAATCTCAAGGTGAAGATTGCAGAGACCTCCTTTTGTGAGTAGAGACCTTATGGGTTTTGGAGATGATGCTGTATTTTAGTATTAAGAGTAATGACTGTCAGTGCTAAGTGTCTGGGGAAAGCTGTTTCTATTTGGGCTGGGAAAGACTGGGGAGAAAAGAAAGAATATGTACCACTTTTCCATCACCACTTTTTTGCAGCCAAAATGAATTAAACAAAAGCTGCTCAAGCACTTTTTACAACGATAAAATCCTTTACCTGTCTCCTGGAGCCAGTACCACCTTGGAATAGATTTTTCCTGGGAAGCTGTGAGCAGGGTGGTGCCAGCCACTGTGAAATATGGAAGGGAAGGAAAAGTAAATTAGCTCTTCTGGTGTTCAGCAGCCCCTTTAGCCTGGGTAGTACCAGCACTTAGTCTGGCTCTAATGGCATTATGTATACATCACTGAACTCAGGCTGATAGTTTCCATATTTTGTTTATCTCTCTGCGAAAGTAAATAGTATCATTTTAAACCCAGTACCATCGAGTCCAATCTATTGAATTGCTAAACAGACGAGCGCCATGGATGTTAGAGCTAACCGTCGAGCTTCAAGGGATATTGATGGACCGTATTTTCTGCTTCCTCCATTTCCCTAATCTAATTGTCAGGCAAACTGTACTTCAAATCTCGGATTCTCTGTAGGATTAGGTGTTCTTGGAAGCTGCTGTGACAGGAGTTGTGCTATAAAACCAGGGAAAAAAGGTAAGATGCTCAAGTTTTATCTGGGAGGTGGCTTTTGCTAATGGTTCAGATTTCCTGCAGGTACATATTTTATCTTGTCTGTGGCTACGAATTGTTTTCCTAACTAGGAAGCCTCATGAAACTTCAGACATCTGTGCATAGCCCTGTTACTGCATTCATTTCTAGCAAAAAGTAGAGTAAAAGAAGCCTGGAAAATTCCCTGTGGAGAACCCTTTCTGTGTTGCTGCTGGGTCTAGACGTGGCTTAGAAAGTTGTTGCAATTCTGGTTCATGGGATTATTTTACTCCTGTTTTCTGTTTCTAACACCATTCTCCCAAATAAGCTCCATAAAGCCAAGGTCAGACTGCAGCTCTGACAGCACCAAGGATGTTTTGCAGTGCATTTATCAGAAGCTATTGGCTGACTATGAAATTTCTCTCTATAGGTGAAATTCTCAATGTAGCATGCATATTTGCATAAATGGTACAGTCTAAAGAAAAATTTCATACACAAAATTCATTATAAGATTGAAGTCTTCTCTAATTGTATTTTCAGTCATAAGATTGGTGACATTTACCTTTCACTGTGTCATTTTATTTTTCATTTTGTGCTTCAAGCCAGTGTTCCCCAAACTCAGCGCTGCTTAAAAATGCTTAATCAAATAAACGTGCTTATTTTCCATCAGTGGATTTATAGCTACAGTCATGATAGATTAAAGAGAAAAAAAATTAAACGGCTTTGTGACAGAAATGAAGAAATATTCCTAATCATTATATGCATTTTAAAATTCATTGTGTGTTTAAAATGCAGTGAGTTTTCTATGTGCAACATGAGTTCATTTCAAGAATATGCAATTACTCTATATTAAAAGCCAATCTCAAAATCTCAAAAACAACCTGAAAGAACTGAGCCTTTTATCTCCTGAATGGAGACAGCTGAGACTGCTTAACCTTCATGGTTTTCAGTCAAGGAGCAGTGCTTTGAAGCAGTGAGGTGAGTGATTTGGTGGAGGATAAATATCCAGTTGAAACACTGAGTAGCTTGGTGTTAGTAGGGAAGAATAAATGGCTGGAGAGGCTTGGAAAGAGGCAAGAATTTAGGCTAAAGAAAATATAGGTAGGTCTCATTTTAGACTGGGAGTAAATATAAAGAAAGAATATAAAGAAACTCCATGATTTTGAAAACAAGACTCAGGTAGGTGGCACAGTCTCAGTCTTTAACTTCAACCTCAACACTCAATGGGGAGCCGTGGTGCACCTGAATATTTATTGTAGCCAGTGATGTAAAAATTGATTGGTGGGAGAACCCGCAGAGAGTATGTGCATCTTTTTGTCTTGTCAAGTGCACGCCCTTGAAAACTCAACTGTGAATCTAGCATGCAAAAAGCAACTGGAACTCAGCAGAAATGAATCTAAGGAGCTGTGAGTATAAGGCTGTTTAGTTGTGAAATCTCAGTCTTAATGAAACCTTACCAAAACTGATGCTTTATCAAGTTCTGTAGCTGTGTGTTCAGAAGAATGCAGAACTGAGCACTTAGTTTGTGTTTGTAAATTTTTGGTCTGTGTCATGGCCATGTAAAGTCCTCCTATTCTTCTGTAACACATCAGATTAATTCTGCATGAGCCAAATTATCCAATTTTCAGGTTTTATACTCAGTAGACTTATAAATTATTTTACATCAATGCAGGGCTTGGGAAGTAAAAGCAAATATTTGCCATTCCTAGCAAACAAGATAATCCGAATACATCTCTGTCACTTGATGATGTATTTAAGCTCCAGGCATGCTGCCTGAGTGGTGTTCAGTAAAGACCCAACTGTAAACAGGTGGATAAGGCGCAGGTGTAAGAGCTAAAAAAAAGCCCGAGTTTTTTTTTTCCTGTTTTAATACTTGTCATATGTGTGAACTCACTGCTCTACACCTCAACCTCACCACCTCCAAAAATACCTTCTTTTTGCTGGGTGCTTTGAGAGGGATGAAAATTAATGAGTATTTGTTCTGAATGACTGATTAGTGACAGTATTTTTATTAGGGAAGCTTGAAAAGAGGCTTAATAAATATAATCCTTTTTAGTCCCTTTGCCCTTTGATTTTTCTTGGCTTTCTTGGATCACTGACTTCATTATGTGACATTAGAGAATGCATTCTAAAAACAACTGCTAATAAAACACGTGAATTCTGCTCTTATTGCTTCCGTTTCTGTACTTCAAACATGATGTGTTCTATTCAAATTGAAACAAAGATTAATTAATATCTCACTAATGTCCAGTGGTCTGTTCTGAGCGTTGAACAGCTTTATGCCAAATTATTATTTTTTTCTATAAATAGCTAGTGTTTTCATAAATATGTGATGGCGGTGTGCAGTTTAAAAAAATCCTGAGCATTGATTTGAAACAGGTTATGTGCTCCTGAATGTGAGAATAACTGGATATCCTTAACAGGTTAGAGAAATAAAATCTGTCAAACACCACACCTACCGCCCTTCTGGGCTGCTTTCCTCACTTTAGGCTATACAGAACTATGTTTCAATAAAGAGTACTGTAAAGTGTAACTTAATATTTAAGATTTCCAGCATCAGGATGGATTGGAGTTTTGTTTGGGGTTTTTTTGTTTTACTTTTTAGCTTTATGGACTGCTTCCATGGCACTTTCTGTGAAATGCATGAGAAAACACAAAACAGTATTTTATTACCTCTGTGCTTTGATACATTTTGGTTTCCAGCACTGCGTGATGCGTACTTCTGCAATGTAAGCACATGTAAAGAAAGTCTAATAATTTTTTTATGTATTAGTGTTTCAAAAAGTAGAGCTGTTGAGGAAAACTTCTGCTCTGCAAAAGATTTTGGGCTCTATATTGAGGTGAGCTTGGAAAGTGTCAAAGTAACTGTGAAAGAGGAACACCTTGGGAAAGCCACGTCCTTGAATAATTTCTGGGACTTCCAGGTTCAGGAATCTCCACTCCAATACACCAGACAAGTCTCTCATTGAAGCTATTTATCAATGTATAAATAATTTTAATCAGAGCAGAAATCTGGATTTTTTTCTCTCTCATGCATGCTCTTACTGCTTTTGTTCTCTGTGGTTAACTAGTAATAGAAAGCATGAAAGCCTCAAAAGGAAATGTTGGGATGGGTTCCCTTATATTGAAATAGGTACATACAGATTTGGAAAACCCATCAGGACAACAACAGATTTAACCCAGCCAGTGAGGGATCTGTTACATTGTGCTGCATTTTTAACAGTATTTGATAAAATATTCAACCAAAATTCCTAATGCGGAAAAATGTAACCAATAAACCAAAGAAATACCCAGCGCTTCCTGGTCTACACTTCCTTTTGATTTAATTTGGAAATGCCTTTAGACTTTCAACTTTTATGTAGATAGTGACTTGCATGCTACATTTTCCACGACACATTTAATAGTGTGATGGTAATTTATTTCCTGTTTATAGCTGTCTGATACTTGCGGCTTGGATGCTCCAGCCTGGACTTTGAGTGGCAGAGTTGAGCGAGCATGTTTTGAACATACCCTGATGTATTTAATTGAGTTTAGCATGTAGGACAGCCTCAATTACTAGTTTAATTAAGAAAAACTAAAAATAGAAGGCCAACAATAACAGAAACAATGCTGTTCTGTGTTATAGTTGGATAGTGTACTGTAGATCCTGGTTCACTCCCCTTTAGTTGCTGTGCAGGGTCTTGGGGTTCATAAGTTGTTTTGCGAATCCTCGTTTGGATCTGACTACTCAGGGATGAGGACTTGATTTTAAAGCTGTTTAGACATAAGAAGAAAGCAATCAAGACTTTTCAAAGACATCTGCACAACTAATTCCCAGGGGTTTATCCTTTATATTGCCATCGGTTTCAGTGGGATTTGGGAACCATATGATCTGCTGCGCTGATTGTCACTGCTGCTGTCTCTCCATTATGCTCTGACAAGTAAGCACATCCCTTGCCAGGTACCATCAAGAAGCAGGTTATATCAAGCAATTACTGGTTACTGCACACAGGAACACCTTTAAAGAATATAAAGTGGTATTGCTCTTCTCTTTTTTGGAATAAAAAGTGAAAAGACCAGGAGCTCGTCTTTTAATAAGGTAGGAAAGGAAAGGAAATAACTGCTCTGCAGCAGGTGGTGTCTTGTATGTCCCAACCCAGGCTGTCTTCCACAAGAGCAGCGTGGAATTTGAGTGATTAAAATAGACCTAGAGATTGCCAGATTATTCACTGGGGTTACATCAGAAGAGGACAATTATACTGAAACAAAGTGGGGGGAAAAAAGCCTCAAGTTAATCTGTGCTCCCTTCACCTCAAGCTGATTAGAGTAAATTAACTGCTATTGCAATTAATATGCAAAGTAGATATTAATTATTTTTTCTGACAGCAAATAAAATAATGTATAAATATAAAACAAAAATAGTATTGAAATATATTTTGTTAATTACGCCTGTAGATTATTGCTTTCGTTTTGTCAAGCAAGCAAACAAACAAGTAGCCTCCTGCCTCTGGTCCCCAAAACCCGCAAGACTGTTCTCAGACCCACTCCCCACTCATGTCAGTGTATATCAGTTTTGTTTTAGAATGAAGAAATCAAACCTTCCTGACATGTAGACACACCATGATGTCACCCATAGAATCACAGAATGGTTTGTGTTGGAAGAGACCTTAAATCTCCAACCCCTGCCATGGGCAGGGACACCTCCCACCAGCCCAGGTTGCCCAAAGCCCCATCCAGCTTGGCCTTGAACGCTTCCAGGGAGGGGGCATCCACAACTTCTCTGTGCCATTGGCCTCACAGAGAAGAATTTCTTCCTAATATCCAGTCTAAATCTCTCCTTTTTGAGTTTGAAACCATTAGCCCTCATCCTATCACTACATGCGCTTGTAAAAAGTCCATCTCCAGCTTTCTTGTAGCCCCACTTTGAGGACTGGAAGGCTGCTATAAAGTCCCCCTGGAGCCTTCTTTTCTCCAGGGTGAACAACCCCAACTCCCTGTCCCCATAGCAGAGGTGCTCCAGCCCCTGAGTATCTTTGTGGCCTCCTCTGGACTCACTCCAACAGCTCCATGTCCTTATGTTGAGGGTCCCAGAGCTTTCAGTCTTGCAGGGTTGTCTGCCAGAAAGAAAATCTTCTTTCAAACTGTATCAAATGCTTTAATAAAAGATATCTCCATTGATAAATGCTGCTCTGGTACATGTAGCTCCCTTCCCTGCAAAGTGTTGCAGGAAGAGGTTTCCATCTCCATTTCTGCTGTCACCAAAACATGTGTGATGTAATGTATTCAGCATTATGATTGGGATTTATATTGTTTCTTCTTTTGCTAAAATTTATTAATTAATTAGTTATTTGGCTCTAAAATGCAACTGTATGCATCACTGTGTGCCCAGTGGCCTGGGGACTGAGGGGAGCGATGCTACTTGGAAGAGGGGAAGAGTTAGTGACCACTTATGCAGGTTAGGTCTATAAAAACCTGTGAGACTAGGTGAGGTGCATCATAAATATGCTGAAATCCCACTTTTCATATATTCATAATGACATGAGCCATATCTGTCACTTCTTTGACTGTGAAACGTGTGTATTGAAATTTGTGAGGTAGCTTGGAGAGCTCAGCTATCAATGCATCAGTTCATGCTGACATAACTACTTTGCACATTGTTATGATCCTATACTTGGCCAGAAAAGTACTTCTATTTTTCTGCAATTCTTTCTTAATTTTTTCCAGTTTCCTTCAATTTTTTCAAGTTTTCAGTTTTCAGCAATTGTCTTCCTGCCTAGTTTTACACAGGGTAGGTTGGTATTTCAAAGAATTAAGACAGAAATGGTGCATGTAGATATCACTGTTTCCCCCCTCCCATCCAAACCTGCTACCTCTTTCTCCTCGTGGTGCTCAGGAGTCAGTGCTCTTCAGGTTTCCTTCCCTGGGGCAGATCTTCTTATATCCATGAGTTTTTTTGGGTGTGGCCAGGTGCCAGGCCCATGAGCGGAATAGGGCAGGAGGGAAAAGGAAGTAGTAAAATGGCCTTAGGTTTTCCATTTTATTAATTCTGTAATGGTTTGGGACTTTCTGGAGTTCTTTCTGTGCTGAACATGCTGTCATGCCATGCTTTTCACCCCAGAGGAGCAGCAGGTTTGGAACAGGAGTCACACTCCTGTAGCTGAAGGTGTCTGCCAGATGTAGATAGAAATAGAAACTTGCCGAGTATTTCCTTGAAGTAGTATTTTTGTTGTTTTTCTGTAACTTGGCAAAATTTTCCCATGGCTGATGATTTCTTCAGGGCTGGATTTTGTTTGGGTTTTTTTGTTTTTATTCCATCTAAATCCCTTCAGTCATTTATATTAAGATAATACATAATTTTGTGCTAATAAATTTTACCAACACCTGAAAAGAAAGAAGTGTGTTTGGAGCAGGAGCGGATGCTGTGCCTCTGGATCAGCCGACAGCCTCTTTAATCCTGCAATTCCCAGGTTGCTTCCTGCAGTCTCTTGTTTAATTCATTAGTTATGTTCAAAATTCTGTAACTAGTAAGGCAAGTGTATTATAGATACGGCTTTTCTATAAAGTACTTTGTCATGCCAGCACAGGTTTTCACTGTTCTTGAAATGAGACAAGCGTCATGTGGAAAATGGTGGCAGAGGACTCAGTATATAAGGATTAGAATTATCCATTTAAATGAAATTAGATATTTCAAGCCAATAACTAAACTTAAAAATAAAAGAGCAATATTTCAGACATTTTTCAGATCTTTCAGATTTCAGAAATGCCGTGCACTCGTGGCAATTAACAGCTTGCAAAAAATCTCAAACCAGGTTCATTAATTCCGAGTACCAACAGTTTCTGAATCAAAATTTAGAAGAACAAAGGTAGCATTTGTAATCCTTAGGAAACATGAGAGAACACAGGATTGGAAGTTGCACAGGAATGCTATGTGAATAAAAGCCACCAATTTGCTTTATTGATTTTTAATTACTTTTTGTTTTGAATCACAGTAGGTGTTTATTGGCAACATCTTGAGTCGTATGGTTTTGGTTGAAAACGTATTTTGGAGTAACCACTAACACTGTATATTTCAAGACTAAGCTGCAGGCTCTGTAACAGACAATTGTAAAACATCCGTCTTTGGAACAGTTGCAAATGTTTTCAAATAAGTGGGTGACAGGAAAGGCCAAAAGACATAAAATAGGTTAATCCCTGTCTGTCATGAACAGCAACAATTCCTTATCAGTTTTCAGACTGTTCCAAGAATCCGATTTGATTGTCCACATACCATTCTTTAACAGCTATGAGCACCAATAAAACTACAAAAAAGTAAAATTGAAGTTGACTGTCAGGTTCTGTGCCTGTGGTTTGTAGATATTGGATCTTAATCAGTATTGTACTAAGAAAAATCAGATTTTGTTTTCTTCCAGAGTAGAAACTGCCTTATTAAGCTTCTCATATTTTCAGTTGATTATCTGAGTGAATGAAATGTAATGCTGAAGAGTTGACACTAATATCAGTCCTGTGATAAGGTGTAATTTTGAATAAGGGTTTAATACCCACTGACCATACTTTACTTAGAAATAAATAAAGTCTATGTAAGTGGAGGATAATAAATGTTTTCATTCTCCCTATGAACTAATAAGAATTTTGCAGAACTAGAAGCCATTATATTATTCCACCAGTCAAATAGGCACCAGAGCTTAGCATTTACAAATACATGAGTGAAATGTGAATATTCTGATATTTGTCTACCGAATCTTTGCTTGCACATAAAAAGCAAAGAGCAGTTTCCCCTGTATGTCCCATTCATGTAAGGGGTCATTTGGGAATAGAGTCATTCAATAACTCATGTCAGAATATAGTTTATTTAATTAGTACCGGTATGTTAGTTTTCTGAATATAAGTCTCAACAAATATTAATCAAGAATCAGTTGATCTCCACTGAAAATTGTCGGGGAAAACAAGACTGTAAGCTGTTAAAAGTAAACTTTATGTCACTCTGGACTCTTGGGAAGAATATATTTTTTTTATGGTGACCTCTTAGGCAGTAAAGTTGTTTTTAATGAAAGGATAATGCAACTTTCAGAAGTTATGTGTATTTAGCCAAAGACATGAATTTAAATGTATCAAAAAAACCTCAGGATCAAAAAATTACCTCCATAAAAATAACCTCTTATCGTAGCTTGGCTGAGCAAAAGCAAAGTGGCAATACTGCAGATTCCAAGCAGCTGCATGAATGGCTGGGTTAGGCCTTAAATTTATGATTATGTGATGGTGAGTGTTAGTGGAAAAAAAAAGATGGATGTGGAAATATGCCTAAATTCCCACTTAGATGTATTGAAACTGCTTCCTTTCTGATCTCCTGAGCAGGGGAATCCA
Organism: Mesitornis unicolor; assembly: GCF_000695765.1. Lineage (NCBI taxonomy): Eukaryota > Metazoa > Chordata > Aves > Mesitornithiformes > Mesitornithidae > Mesitornis > Mesitornis unicolor. Next base: position 52,744 of record NW_010205011.1, on the reverse strand, counting down.
CCCCTGTGTCAATGGGCAGCAGGGGGAGGCTGTTCTCAGCTGGGTAAGAGGCATGGATGTGTTTTGGATGTGCTTCAAAGGAATGAGGGGCAGTTTGGTTGGACCATATCGTGTGTGGCTGCAAAAAACATTTATTGTCTTTCATTTTCCTCTTGTGGTGATCTCACTTGGGACAGCTCTGGCCTGTTCCTGCCTTGGTATTTGAGCTTCTGTTTGCCATATCTGTTTCTCAGGACAGAAAAGGTGGCACAGGAATGGCTCTATATGGTACATCCTTTAACACAAAAGGCTTTAAATCTTTTTTTCATATCTTGTCACTTGCCATAAAATATCAGAGTACCACAGCTCTTCCATCCTTCCACTGCTGTAGGTGCACGAGTGCTCTATATGCAATACCATGTGTCAGTGCCCCAGCTCAATTAAAATCACTTTGAGCATCAAAATACACAACCTTCATTAATTTACTGTTACGCTCCTGTCAGTGTCTGCTTATTATTACATACCACCATATACAGAAACTTTTTTGTCTTTGTATTCTTCGTAGCATTCGGCAAAACATTTGAGGAAAAGTTTATGAAAACATTTGCTAACTAGAGCAACACGCGTGAACATTTTTTGGATATGTTATTTATTATTAGTTTTACAACATCTCTGACACAGTGGAAATATCTGTAATATCACAGCTCATCAGTGGGCTCTCAGTTGTGGCAACCTTTGGAAGTCAAAACTGAAATTCTTCTCTTTATATATTTGTGTTTCAAATCAGCATTCACTGGCATTATGTCCTGCATATATACACCAGGCAGTTTACTAGCAGTTTCCTATTAGTTTTAGTGATTAGACACTGATTATTAGTAGCATTATGAATAATTCTGCCTTCCCACTAGGACTGACTGCTGGAAATTAAAGGTTAAGAGATTAAGAGCAGAGTAACAACACCAAAACACTGGAGTCTTCCCCATGGTGGAATACAGCCAATTTCACTGTCATTTAACCAACATCGAGTTCTGCTTCATAATGCCTTAAGAAAAAAGTATCATGAAGATTTCAAGAGTCTTTGATCTCAGAATAGATAAAATAATGCAATTATAATACTTCCAGTCTAACTTCAAATATTATCATTCTATACAAACCATGCTTTGCTTTTTCTTTCTATTAACTTGATGGTTTGTCATCTATGATCTGTGTTTCAGACCAGACCTTGGTCTGTTTTTTGCCTTTAATTTAACTTGCAAGTACAACTTTGGGGAAAAACTGACTTGTTTAGCTGGCAGATAATGGGGGAGCAGAACTGCCTATTTTTCGTTTCTTGCCGTCAAATGCCAGGGTGAGGCATGGCATGAAATAATTCAGTTGTCGCTGACATTAAATAGTGCTCCAGCTGGGAATCTGTAGTGGGGAGATGAGGGGCTCTGTGGGCCTGCATGAAGATGTGCCCTTAACAAACCTTGTGTAGCCTGGCGGTGTCTGAACCCATCTTTCCGGCAGCAGGTATTTGATCAGAAACTCAAGATGTAAGGCAAGTTCTAATATTCAGTTCAGAATTGATTACCTTACAAAAAACCTTAAACAAAAAAAAATGAGATTTCTAAAGAAGAACAGTGCAGCATTGAATGAGAATCTTGTTTTTATTTTTGTTTTGCATGGCAGTTATGGATGGGGGGGATACTTTACAAAAAATAATAATAATATTTTTCCTTGGTGAGCCCCAAAAACCTCCTTGTTGCTGTTTACAGACTGAAATCATCAATTAGATCGGGGTAATTCCTTAAGCTGTAAAGTTTACTGCATCATCCCAAAGGAAAGTGGCACATTTAGATAAAAATCAGCTCTGTCCATTGCTGTCAAATACAGGCTGCCTCTGTTCTACACTGTGCTAAAGAGCCATATCCACAACGTAAGGATGCATTGTGTTAGTAGTGTTTGCTTGTGTAGATCAAAATGAAATGTATTTGTTCTCCTTTGGCATAACTTGAAATTATTAGCGTGTGTCAAGTTTTCTTTAAAGTATGTTTTTATATAAATTAAAATTTTATATGTAGATTTAAAATATAAATTAAAAGCGTAATTTTTGTCAAATTATTTATCCTACTGCAGAGTCTAAGTCTTCATCCATGATCATCTTCAGCTTTGATGTCACTGATATCAGAGCTTTGAGGACAGTAGTATCAAGGAAGGTACTGGCACAGTCCCTTAGCATAGCATCCTACATTTCATACCTGTAGCAAAATGAAGTGCTTAGATGAGGAATTAAAATAAACCAAGCATTCAGTAGTAGATACCACAGCAAACCTGTCTGCTTCCAGTGGAGTACAATATTGTGATTTTCAGAGGTAGAAACATAATTACATTTAATAGCCACTGATAGATTCCTCTTCCATGAATTTGCTGGTAAGAAGAAATCCCCAGCCTTGCTGTTGACTGTGAATTCATCAGGACTTTAAATCATCGGTTTTCAGAATTGGTTTCTGAAGCTTTTGGGATCTAAAGATACACCTCTAATTATAAACTTAGCCTTTCCTCAGGTCTGCCTGTGAAGGAGGAGCCCTGAGGTTCCTGAAGTTTGCAAACCGTGGGTTTTTGATTAATTTAATATAATCCTATATAATTATGATTATTGTAGCATTTTCTGTATAAGATGGATGAGACAGGTTCTCAAATGCCAGCTATTACTGACATTTAATCTGGTATAGGTCATAAAATACCAAGGCGGAAGAATTGTTATAATTTATTGTTCGCATTAATAATAAATTTTAAATAAATTAATATTGAAAAAATGCTGCCTTTTTCATGATCGGTGGCTCTAAATAGAAAAAGTTGTTTGACAAATCACAAATTGGAAGACAAAGTGTTCTTATTTTTAAGTAGATATACGTATTGTGCTAAATGCAGGTAATGCAGAAAACATGATTTTAAACCTGACAAACTGAGTGGGTACGATTTTGGCATTTCATCGTTCCAAACAGTCCATAGAAGTAATGATTCTCAGACTGGGGTGAAAGGGCCAGGTCTCAAATCCTGGGAAAGAAAAGCCACTGGAGAAGTGAGGTTGTGTTTGGGAAAGAATAACCTCCTGTCTCACTCTGGGAGAAGTGACTTACTGCTGCTGCTGTCCTGATTTAAACCTTCAGAATTTCATCAGGCAGCATCAGACACGTTTTCAGGGGTTGTCTTTTTTTCCTATTATTTGCCCTGCAAATACTGAACAATTAAAGAAAACTTTCCTCCCCCCCATCCTGTACTTAAAAATTCATTTTTAAAAATGTCTCTCTTCAACTAAAGCAAAAAGTTGTTTATTAAATGGAATTTAAAAATTAATCTGACTGCACATAATAATATATTGTGAAAATTAAATAGCTTCAGGAAAAAGACTGATTTTTTTTTTTTTCTGTGGCAGAGCTTCAGTACAATGCTCATTAAATCTCTGAAAATAAGTGTTTGAATATGCGCATTCTACTGTGTACTTGGGTTCATGTAAATATTATAAATGGTCCATTGGCACCATTTTGTTGTTCGTGAAATAATTCAAATCAGAATAATAAAAAATACTACATTAAAAATACATATATCTAGTTAAGTGTGAAAGATAGCATATATATCGGAACCTGAGTTTCAAATGAAGAAACAGAATTTTAATTTTCAGTGGTGAAATTATTTCACTGCTTCTGTTATATTTGATAAAATGTACGGCCGTTGAAATTAACCATCTAATCCTCAGAAATAATTTCTCGGGATAATTCAAGAAGTATATTAATCGTCATGTTCTCTCCAGGCTTAGAGTTACAGATTTAAGTATATCTAACAGCAGTGTGGGCATGATTTGGATGTAACCATACATTTTAAACTATATAAAAGTCAGCTTGTGAAATAGTTTTGTATTTTTATATATATACTATTTTTAAAATATTACAAAGCCTTCTTGGTACTATTTGAGTGTCAGTTTAAAAGTCTGCTTATGTGATGGTAGAAGAGCATGTTATATGACATTGTGAGTGGCTTTAAAAATGAATTTTCTCAGTAGATCAACTCAGCAGTTTGGCACAGCTGCTTTGTGATAAACTGGGAATAATCAATGTTTCTTCATTTTTATTCTAGCTGATGAGCTTGTAGTAACACATGGCGAAGTCCACGTATAGTCTGAAAGATTTCAAATTTCTGCAGCTGATTTCAATCCAAATCCATCATTTTCAGATGAATGGCAATAACTGGACAAATTAAATACATGTTCAGGGCCCTTAATGAATCCATGAATACATCTGCAATGGGTCTTTCAATTAAAAATGACAGTTAGTAAAACTTTGCATGTATTTACTTAAAAAAATGGTGACAGCAAAGGCAAAATTTGATTTACTTCCTAAAATTTTATATTGGGAGTAAATTTCCAACATTCAGACAATGTCCTTATGCTCAGAAGAAAGAGAAATACCATGAAAATGCACCATTGCTCCATAAAATTACTTAAGGTAATTACATTACTTTAATGAGAGGATATTTAATTGTGTTTAGACAGAAAGCAGATTAAGCAAGTATAAATTTGATACATGCTGAGGGATGCAATTTTTCAGTAGTACGTCTCACAGCTGTAAGTGTTTTGTTGTGCGAGAAGAAAACCAGACTTAACTATTGTGATAAGACTGAGTGTAAGACAGACTTTCTTTTCATTTTTATCCTCTAGCAAAACCTAAGAATTGAATTTTCATTGCTGTGGGTGTTTGTGTTTGATTTCGTGTTACGTTCCAGGCGTGCATTGTTTTTACCGTGTACAGAAACTCACACTTATTTGTAAGTGGAGCAAGAAGGAATATGTTAGGGTTGCTATGGGTTTGCTACGTATTTACTCAGAGTGTGAAGAAGTATAGCCTGTGAGAGAAACTGTGAAAAGTTAACATGAGATAGAAAGCTGTATATCTCACAATCATATATAGTTCCTGCTGTGTCCAGAGATGGCAGGTAGGTGCATTGGAGTGATTTTTGCAGTTACCTCCCTGCAGAGAAAGTATATTTGGGGTGAAATACTTTTTAAGGGTCATTAAGACCTTGAAGAGACTTTATTTTATGTATGTTTGGTTGCCGTTCCTAAGACAAAAGAAATCAAATGTAGAAAAGATCAAACTTGAAAAATTATATGCAAGATCTGGTTTTGATAAGCTAAAACAATAGTAGAGCCTGGTAACATTGTAACCAAGCACAGTCCTAAATTGTCATGTTACTTTATAATATCTGTGAAAATGTGTATTTCTATGTGTCTAAGGAAACTATATTGGAGTGAGAAGTCCTGTTGATGGCAAACTAATTAGGCTTTATACTGGGTTTATTTCTATAGATGGACAGTTTTAGTAGGGAAAAGAGAAGAAAAAAAATAGTTGCAGGATTTTCTCTTTTCCCCCATGTCGTGCTGCTCTGTTCAGTAAGAACTCCACAGATTATGAAAACTTGTTGCTCTTTTTTTATCCATCCCCAAATTCACAGCTGTTTACCCTGTGTGCTCCTCAGATTGCCATCCCACTTACTGCAAATAAAATAGCCCTTTGTTTGAACTGATGACTTCCATATAAAGAGAGAGGTATTTTATTACTAATGTCCCCCCTCCAAGGCATTTGGGTTAAGATTTTGCTGATTTTTCCTGTTCTCTGCAGCAAAGGGCGAGTGGAGCTTGGCTCTGCATGGTGAGAATGAGTTGTCTAACAAGCTTTTACTTTTCTATGCAGCTCAGGTCCATGCTGCCTCTTGTGTGGCACTGAATCTGCAGCTCTCCAGAAGAAACCATGATTATTTTACTCTTGTGTGCTCATTGCTAGGGTTCCAAAATCATAGAATCATAGAAGAGTTTGGGTTGAAAGGGACCTTAAAGCTCATCCAGTCCAACCCCCATGGGCAGGGACACCTCCCACCAGAGCAGGTTGCTCAAAGCCCTGTCCAAGTGGGGATGTTTGGACCATATGTCTTTCATGTTGAAATCACGGAGGAGCTTTAATAGAATTTCCCTTCTGTGTAGCCCAAAAAATGTCCACCCAACGTTTCTTTCCAAAGCCAGTTACAAAGTTAAGGCATGTTGCTAAGAGCCATGGCTCATTTACTACTAAAAATGGGCTAAATCTGAGCGTGGGTGACTTTGGCGTTAGGTGCAGGTGAAAAAGGAAGCTACTGAACCTAGAAATCAATTTAAACATCAGCAGAGGGGAAAATGTTCCTGGAGCATGCTATAAAGCATGCTATTAATTAATTGCAATGTAAATTAAATCAAATCACATTCATTTTGATTAAATGCAGTAGAAATTGGATACAGGACTGCATGGCAGTTCCCTTTGGAGAAGCCAGTAAATAGATCACCTGATACCATAAACTTTAATTTACAAGCAGAGAACCCCACAGATGTTTTCACACAGTCTTTTTAATTAGGTGTTTTCATCACCACCTCTGAAGAGGGGTCCCTATTTGTCACAGTGCCCCTAGTTTTAGTTATCCTTCAGTGTATCTTCCTGTTCCCAATTTGTCCTATGGTGCCACTCAATGCTAACAGTCTTGTCATTAGTTTTATCAACTGATTTTTTTTTAAAAAACATTTTTAAAAAATGTTGTTAAATTGCACCCTGTTTATGTGATTCCAGTTCAGAGTTTTTCCCCACACCATAATCCTTCCTCTAAATTAGGGGAGAAAAGCCTCTAATTTGATGTCACTCACTTGTATGCTCCAAGGCGTACAGCTAGGGGGTTTTTTTCATTAAGCAGAATTTCTCTCAGGATCAATGGAATATCTTTAGTAGCTTTCTGTCTTGGTAATGACCCTTTCAGTGTTATTTCTGAAAATTAAATACTGTTCTTTCTGCTCTTGGCTTCTATTGAGGTATGCTATTAACTATTTTACTTTAATCTAGGTAGGTCTAGTCCACGGCAGTAACTTTGTCTAAGAAAGCAGCCTTCTTTCTCTATATACACTCTATTAATTAACCTCTGATAGAATTGCGTTGCAGTTGACTCTTCCCTGTGAACTGCCAAGCTCTCTGTCATTCTTCCCTTCAAAATCTGCTCCAGCAATCCTCACCTTCTTGAGATAAAGCTACCGGACCTACAATTACTTCCAAATACCATCTTTTCTGCTTCTTCAGCTTAACTAGAAGGTGTTTGCTTTTAAATATAAAGATGTGCTAGTGTGAGCACTACTTGTCTTTGATAAGAGAAGACCAGAGGAGGAAACAAAAGGATGGAGAGGCAGAAGGTGGCATTTTCCTTGATATTATCATTTGACTGTTGTGTGGCAGGTGGCATGGGTTAGGTCATGTTCACGGTAGTGTTAAGAGGAGCTTTAGGTAACTCCATAGAATACCACATCTTCTTTCCTGCAGAACAGGGAGGGTGTGTAACTTGGATACATCTGTGATATTTTGGTATCTGAGTCCATTTAGCCTCCACTCTTGCATTTACTCTTAAACCACACCACACCATGAGATGTGTGATGGTTTATCTTCTGCACCTCTGGCTGGCTGGGCATGCCTGAAACTGCATTTTGCTTCTCCTCATAAGGGATAAACGTTACTGTACAATAGCACATTCCATAGGTCACTTGAGGTTTAAAAGCCAACCTGGGAATTAAAGGAGCAACAAGAAGTGGGAGTAGGCTGGCCTGTGAGTGATACAGGGAAGAGTTAAGAGTCCGAGGCCTGGCAGCTGAATAGATGAGCTTCTGGACATGTTGACAAGCATACCTCTTCCCTGTTACAAAGAGTAATTTGAAATTGAGGAGGGAAATAAAGAATAAAATAATACATAGTAATGTCACATGAATATACTCAACTGTGAAGCACAGTTGTATATGTCAGAAAAAAATGGAAAACTGCTTTGTGATACCTTATACTGTTGTTCTGTACATGAGAGGACAGATGTTTGTCAGAAAAGAACAGCAGGCCTTTTGAGGCCCTCCTTAGGTGTTTTTGGGGCCTGATAATGAAGGAAAGACAAATCTGTGACCACTGGTATGTGAACAGGGACTGTGAAGTTCACTGTCACTTCTGTCTTGTGATGGCATTCCTCTCCTCTGGAATTAGTTTTATTTGGCAACATGATTTTATTGCTATTTGTAGTCAATGGGTTTGTCACTGAGGAGATTTTAAAATGTTATTGAGATTTCGTTGCTCAGTTGTGGAGAGAATATTCCCTGTGTTTTCCTACTTGAAACCAAACTCTTGTTAGAAAAACTCCAACCGTAACTTTTTAAGACTAAGTTGTTAAGTTATTAAACCGGTTTTATTTCATGATCTGGGGAAAGTCAGCTAAACCCTGGGAAATCAGCAGAGGGAGGAAAATGTATGTAGTAGCTGGTGCAAGGATGACTGTAAATCAGCAGTGTATAATAGAGCTATGATAATAGTAAATGTCCTCCAGAGATGGCCGAATCTCCAGCTGATGCAGGGAAGTTACGGTGCCATTATATGGACACCGGCGAACTCCTCTCTGGAACAGCGCACCCAGTGCTGACCGTGCTTGTTCAGTAACACGACCTAAAACTGAAATAACTGCACAGAAGGGCAACATAAAGAGCCTGTCTTATGAGATGAGAACGACTGACCTTGCTTATCTCTAGCTGCTAGGTAGAGAGGTAAAGAATTTGCCATCTGGAAATACCCTTGGAGGGAAAGACAGGGGAACAGGATTGTTTAAGCCGAATAAGTGTGCTGCAGAAATCAGTAAGTATAATTTAGGCTTGAAGATATCATCATTAGGTATTAGATGTAGCTTCCTAACCATTGGAACAACTATGAAACCGTTCTGGAAGAGCTTCTGGATGAAACATTGGGTCAAAACAACTAAGTGCTTTCATTGGAAAAAAAGAGCATTGTAAGATGCCTGCAAAGCACCTGGATTTGATGAACGTGATGGCTTTTTTTGTTCTTTATTAACTATGTGCAGAACATTTGGGTTTGTACGGTTTCAAAGAGCTAGGAGAATATTCAAATTTTTTATGCATGGAGGAGTCTGTAGCTTTCAAAAGATAACACGCCTTAATAAAAGTCCATTTAGTGCCAAAATTTTTACTGTTTTATAGCAGCCTCAATTAGCATCCTCATTGATAGTCTCAGGAAATAAAGGCTGTAATGAACCCTGCTCTGCCTGTCCCTGGTCCCTCAAGGTCACTACTAATGGGTAGTGCTTGGGCAGCGCAGGGAAATGCGCACGGTCGGTGTTCCTGCCCAAATTGCTCTGTGCATTGATAAAAGATTTCACCGCCCTCTGCTGAAAGTGGAGAGGCAAGTCCAGCACCATTTGTGAGCAGGAAAATTAGTCTTGAGCTGAAAGAAATCCTACCACGGTGTATCCTTGAGAAGTCCCAAGGCAAAGGAAATACAGTGTAATTGTGGGTCAGATTCATGTGTTATAAATGCAATTCCAATTCAAACCTCATTCTAAAATATCTGCTTTAGTCTTTAAATACAGAATTGCTTTTCAAGATTACATGCTAAAGCATTTAATTTTCTTAATTTAATTTTCAGAACGCTTTGATCATACAGCAGCAGTTAGGCAACCACTTTCTTGTTCTGTCTTTTACCTCTGCATTAAAAGATAAAAAGTTTTAGTATTGTCAGTCTCCAGGAAAAGAGTAATTATTTTTAAAATGAAAAATATGTCATTTACATATGAAGTCATGCTAGCTTCCTTAGCAAAAATGATGTTAAAATAAAACAGATATTTAGAAAACAAAGGAATAACTTCTCATCCTTGAAAGTTGGAGAAGCAACTTAGATGCTCTTAACTGTAACTATTCGCTATTGACAGACAGGCTTTTTATTTCATGTCTGATCTGAAAGAAGAATATAGTTGGAAAAGGCAAATAATTATTTCTAACTTCTGTATTAGTCTGTTATCACGTAGAAACATTAAGTCTTGAATGAGAATGTTGTGCACTAAACAATCATAGAGTCAGTCTGAAGTCAAGTCCTAGGTCTTGGTAGTTTCTGTATGTATTTATGTATATTTATATATACACACAGGGTGTACGGGGGGGTGTGTGTGCGCACCTGATCACGCACAACCTATTTGGTCCTATGATTGTGGAATAAGCTTTATTTGAATTGAATTTATTTGAATTACTGAATTCTGAGATACAAAGTTCCATTAAATAACCTTAATCAAATCCCCAGAAGTACAGACTGTAGACTAGAGTACGGGTAACACTTTAACAACTTATTTTAAATGCAATAGGTCTTGGCCTTGTTATTGCTGATGAAATACACACATACATACATATGTACATATATATGTATACGTATGTATAGATATATAAATGTATGTACATATATATATACACACAGTTCTTTGACTGGTTTTGTTCCAAATGAAACATTTCCTTTGCAGACATAATTTTTACTTTACAAGTCATCTGTAGTATGCATGTTTTGATTTATATGGACTTGAATGTTAAGTACGTGTTTTTTAAAATGTTCTTAAAGTACAGCTGGCATGCAGAATTACAATGAAGGGTGAGGCAGGAATTCAGAATTATTTTAAGAAATAGAAATCCCTGTCAGGAATGGACTTATCCCACAGGAATCATATAAGTAAAGTTTATTCTGCCTTATGGCCTGGTGATGGACTACATGACCTTTCAAATTGTCCTCAAGCCCTGTTTTATGATTCTGTGATCAATCAATTTTGGCATTTGACAGCTGCTGTACATACACTATAGATAATTCTACTGCCCTTAATACTTTTAAAGATTTTTATAAAATTACTTATTTTGCACATGTATTGCTTTAACTGCATTTAAAATGTATTCTTATTTATATGAAGATGATAATAATAAAGGATATGGATATCATTTGTCTATTTAGCAAACATGTATTCTTTCCAGCCTAAAACATACTACAATGCTGAATTTCTATGAGAGATTACAAGGCTATAGAGGAATCGTAGAGTTGTTTAGGATGGAAAAGATCTTTAAGACAATTGAGTCCAACTGCTAACATCGCACTGCCAAGAACCTAAGCACCACATCTGCGCGTCTTCTAAATGCGTCCAGGGACGGTGACTCCGCCACTCCCCTGGGCAGCCTGTTCCAATGCTCCACAATGCTTTCAGTGATTTTTTTCCCTCTAATATTCAATCTAACCCTCCCCTGGTGCAACTTGAGGCCATTTCCTCTCCTCCTGTCTGTTGTAACCTGGGAGAAGAGACTGACCCCTACCCCGCTACAACCTGTTTTCAGGTAGTTGTAAAGGGTGATAAGGTCTCACGCTGAACCTCCTTTTCTCCAGGCTAAACAACCCCAGATCCTACAGCTGCTCCTCATAAGACTTATTCTCAAGACCCTTCACCAGCTTTGTTGCTCTTCTTTGGACATGCTCCTCAAAGTCTGTCATGTAGCGAGGGACTTAAAAAATAAATTGCTACTCTTTAACGTAAAGATATTTCAAGGTTTATATGTTGTTGATCCAATGTTATCCCCATTAGTGGCTGTAAGGAGGAGATGATTCACTTCATTTGGAAAATGAAATCCTGATTCTCCAAGTAGTTTTAGTAACGTTCAGTCTGGAATCGGATTATTCTTTATAGCATGTTAAAGTCATGGCAAGGTGGTCTTCAGACTGCAAGTGTAATTTAGTCTCACAGATAGGTAATCTTGTTAAAATATTGTAAGGTTAATCAAGATTGATTTGTGTGTACTAAACCCAGTGAATGCTAATCAAGTATCGGGTTAGGAAGCTTTAGGAGCAATTTTAAATCTTTGATGGTTTCCCATTATTCTTGGATGCAATGAGTCATTGGTTTTGTGGAAACAAAAGCCTGAACATCTTTCCAAAACTGGATACCAATACACTACAGACTTTACTTCTTTAGGAATGTATTTTCAAAAACCTGATCGTGTGGACTGTATAGGTTATACCTTATATGCAATAAATTGTTGTCCAAACCATGTAAGTGATTTGTAGTTTTGCCACTCTTTGGTATTTGGAACTATCTTGCCTTTTTTTTTTTTAAATAATGGTTAAAGAAGTATTAAAGATTGAAATGCAGTCTTTGTACATATGAATACTATCCATTTAAAAGACAGGTATTGCATGGTATCTCTGTAGTGTAAAGAAATGCATTTAGAACTTCTGTATGACCCATTTGATTAAAAAAAAAGTAAAAAATCTGTGTAATTGTGAATTTGATAGAAAATATGCCGAGGTTTTTTGGTAATTGTATGTTTATCAACATAGGTTGTATGGGTGATTGATAGATGAACCCCATGAAGTGATGAAGAACAAAAAACTTTCTCTGCACAGAGCCCCCAGGAGCTTTGCCCTCTGCTCACACCCTTTGGAACTTACAACATCTTGTTTTCTTTCAACAGAAAGCTTTTCTTTACAGACTACGGGAACGCTGCCAAGGTTGAGAGATGCGACATGGATGGCATGAACAGGACGTGGATAGTGGACTCTAAAATTGAACAGCCGACTGCTCTGGCACTAGACCTCATCAATAAATATGTGTACTGGGTCGACATATATCTGGAGAGTGTGGAAGTTGTTGACTATCAAGGGAGAAAGAGGCACACGATAATTAAAGGCAGACAAGTAGGTTTTTATTTGCAAATTAGTAAAAAGCAATGATAATAAATGAACGTACATATTCCTAACTGTTACAGTAATTTCTGATTTTTTTTCTCTTTAATTCAAATGTGTTAAGCATTAAAAAAACCCATCTGAATGTTTTGTTTTATTTGCAATTTAATACATTTTGCAACCTACAGACGAGCATCCATGCAGTGTCTCATTAATGGTGCACCATGGAAGTGACACTCCCCATTGTAAAAGACTTCAGGAGGGAAAATAATGGGGCAGTGGAAAGATGCTAGGAGATAAATTTTTAATGACAAGAAGATGTCCTTGCCAGTTCAGGAAGAAAATAACAGGCACAAGAACATGAAAGAAACAAAATTGCAAAAGCTATTCATATGTTCGGACCAATCTGGATGCCCTTAACTCATATTTTGTTGATGGCAGTGATGATTTTCCCAGCTGATCCAGATGTTTGGAGTCATAAATACAGATGCTGAGACTGTATGAATCTTCGCGCAGGAGTGTATCAATCCGTTGTTGTTGCTTCAGCCTGGAGAGTGACAGGGAAAGGAGGGGTTTCCTGGCAGTTGTGAGGGTTATGTAAATCCAGTTAAAATTAGCAAAGTTCAAACTGTTCCTGGTTGCTACTTGGACTCCCAGAGCTGGTGTGGGCACCATGTTTACATCTGCTTCTGCCTGAGGTTAAACAGAGTGTGTAAAAATGTGCAGACAGAATGAACATTTTACCTATTCTGCTGTCATTCTTTGTTTGCTTCCCAGTAATCGCTGTTTACCAGGAGACAGCTGGTTAGCATAACTACAATTTAAAATAGGCAGAAAATGTGAAAAAAACCAGTCTTGGTCACCTGGTGGAATAGTAAACACCTTCCTATTTTTTTTATCAAATTACTCCCAGTCTTTAGCCATTTATTCTGGAATGACAGGTCTTCTAAACTTTTTTGGGTTTTTTTTCTGTGTGATTTTTTTTTTTAAATTTTATTTTATTATTTTTCTTAACTTTTGGTAACATTTTGGAAGAGATGCTTAAAAAAAGAAAGCCATTTTCAGAAGGAACTAACATTTTTGCAGGCTTGTAACTGAATTGTACTGGTGTAATAGCAGAGATGCCCATTCCTTGACTTCTTTCTGAAATGAGGATTCTTTATCAAGTTCAGAGGGATTCTTTCTTCTCTGACATGGCTAAGAAAGGAGAAAGATGTCTGTTTCTTTCAATATGGATGCAGGATATTAAAAAGTTTGACGTCTCAGTTGGTCACTGCTGTCACAGAAGGAGAAGCATATTGGTTGTCTTTCTTGTCAAATGAAAAATTAGTAATTTCATAGAAACATAGAATGGTTTTGGTTGGAAAAGACCTTTAAGATCATCGAGTCCAATCATCGAACCAGCCCTAAGCCCACCACTAGACCATGTCTAAGCCATGTCACTTGGCTTTGTGCCTGCATTTGCCAGGATTTACAATGACCGTTGCTCCAAGTTACTCCTCGTTTGTCCAAGGCAACAGCAGACCAGAAATTTATTTACAAGAAATTTTAGGGATTAAAGTATATTAAAGGTTTTTATCAAAAGACAAGCTTTCCAACTGATACGGGCTTTTAGGATTGGTAGCCTGTGTGGCTTTCAAAGGACCATTTGTTGTAGCAAGCAACTTTTCCATTCATGCATAAGATAGCTGGAAAACTTCATCAGAAGAAACAAAAACCAACAAATGCTTAAATTAAATACAAATAATGAAGTCATTATAAAATGCATTGTAAAAAAGATTCACATAGTTTTAATAGTGTACATATAGAAAAACTCTCATGGGAGTTTAGTAATAAAGGTTTAAACTGAGTGCAGATGTAAATAAGGAAGGAAGAATTATAATACAGAGGAGAATTCAACACTGTGGCGCAGATACATCATTATTGGGTCTTCATGAAACACTTCCGTTAGTCTCATCTTTTCCTTTTCCTTTTCCTTTTCCTTTTCCGCTAGTCTATCAAACATTTCATGTCTGAGCTGTGATTGGCTAACTAACTAATTTTAGATAAGTTTTAATCAATGTACCCAGCCCCATCACAGATGAATACAAATTTAGGATGCTCTTTTTGAGAATCAAGCAGTATCATGTGACCACAACATTATTCAAAGATACCAACACAAAAGGAACACAAGCACGGCTGAGGGAATTTGTTTATGTATTAATAAATTTACTTAAGAAAATATTGAGTGAGTATATCTTGCACTATTTGCCTTGCTTCGACATAATTAGAAAAACATATCAATTCAACCTATAAACTGCTTTAAATATCCATATTTACTATATTTATTACTTAATGCTAGCTAATATTAGTTAATTTATCTTAGTTATTAGTTAATTAAAATTAAAAATAAGCTCTTCACTTAAAGTATTCAGGATGCTTTAATTAGACAGAGAAACTGAGAAATGATAAATAGGATAAATAAAAGGGTAAATGAATTTGGATTGGTAAATAGTTTGAATTTTCTGCCTTTCTTGTTCAAAGCTTTTCTAAATATAAACTTTGGACTATCAGAATGTGAACTACATTTGTATTGTAGTTTGTGTTAATTATTTACAAATATTTTTTGACATATTCAGAAACCCTTTTGTACGTTTACAAATCATTGATATACCTAAAATATACAGCTAATATAATGATTTTTTTTTTCTTTTCCAGATTAGGTATCTCTGTGGTTTGGCAGTATTTGAAAACTATTTATATACAGTTAATTCAGATAACCTCAGCATTTTAAGAATAAACAGATACAATGGCACCGATGTTCAGTCTCTTGCTCAATTTGACAATGCTAAAGAGATCCGTGTCTACCAGAAAAGAACTCAAACAGCAGGTAAGATCAAAATTCTGTTTTCTAGGAAACATGAAACCAGATACTAAGTGGATGTATGGTTAAAAAGCTTCTTCTAGAAAAATATATCAGAAGACACAACGAAAATTCATCACTGCAGCAAAACTCTCCATTTCTCCTTTATCTGCCCAGTTTTCTCTGTGCTCACTGCCAGTTTTCCTGTGTCCCTAAGCTCCTAATACCACTGCTTCCTGAGCAGTCAGCTTGGAGAACCGCCAAGGAGCCCTGGTCTGCAACTTTTTTGGCTCCACACACTCAGTGCTTTCAGATTTTAACACCTCTGAAATTGTTAGATGTCCAGTACCGTCCATATGCTTCAGACCTCAGAGGTTCCTGGTTTCACTGAGGCCTACTTTTCAGACAGACTGCAAACCTCAGGAGAGCCCCCATCTTCAGGGTTGCCAAAAAAAGCATGGAGATGTGCGCAGCTGGCTTTGCTTTCTGTAAACATCATCTTTACCTTCTGAGAAAGAAATCTTCATTATCATCTAGAATGAAAAATTCTTTATAATCTCAGAATTTTTGTAAAGTAGCAATTTCTGAGGTCCATAGTGCCTTTTGACGTTAGTCACGGCTCTGATCGCGTGCTTTCTGCATTCAGGAGAGCAGTGTGAGTTGTGGGAACTTTGTGCAAAGGTAGCAAGATTCAAAATGTCTACAGCAATACTTTAGGAGATTTATTTTTTTTTTCTTTATATGACTGATAGCAATAAATTGTTTCCATGACTGCTTGGACAGAAAAGCTAACACATCGATTCTGGTGATCAACGTCAATGTTATTAAACAGACTGACTACTTTTAGAGAAGTTTCTGAAGTGGGAACAAGCTCTAAATTGATGTAGACTCGATGAACTCATTTCCACCCCATAGCTGAGGGCATTGATTTGCAGACGTCAGTGTCTGAAGGAGGCTGCAAAGACTCTTTCCTTGGTATAGGCCCCCCCCCCCATACCCCTGAGGGAGTTAGAGAGGTTGAGTTGAGGAGAGACATGAGCACGGTGTAATCTTTTATTACATCTTGTGATTACTCTGTTCCCCTTGCCCTTTATTCGCTCTGCTACTTCTTTTGTTTTGAATGGACATGTTTGTTGGTTGTCAAGATTCGCTATAAAAGCCTTCTCAGCTCGGTAGAGTTTCTGTCTACCTTTAACAATATTGACCTTAAAGTATTTGATTATTCTTTTTTTTAAATAATTAAAAAGCTTGAGGGAAAGGAGAGAGAAGAGAAAAACATTTTTTGAGCTAAAATAGTGTTAGTCCATTGTAAACTAGCTTAGTAAATGCAGGATAGCAAGATAGATTTTGTTTTCTCATCAGACTTACCTTAAAGAGTTTAAAAAAAAATGTATTAGTCTGCTAATTTAGAACTGTGCATTTTAAATTATGAAGTCAAGGGAAAGGAATTCTTTGGCTTCTTCAGCTGGATTTATGTCCCAACTGCACAAATATGGAAAAATGCAACAAGGCTCGTTCTGTTCTGTAGTTTCTGTAGAGGTATCTGCACCAGAAAGGTGCTGTCTAATGGAGTTGGATGAATGGGAATCTGCATTGGCATGGGTTTCTCTCAGGAAGCCAACCAACCGAGCAACCACATGAACCAAAACAGCAAAAAAACCAGAAAAGTGTCAGCAGCCCCAGGGGAGCTCTGCCTGGCAAAGCCTGTGCAGAAGCTTATTGAAAAAGGGGTGATCACATACAGCACTGAGGGTACGGCTTGGTAGTCACAAGATGGCCCTCTGGTTTACTTGGCTGGTTTGGATGTCATCTTAAAAACCACCTTCTTTTGTAGTTATATTCTGAGGGGAAATTTATAGTGTCACAAATTCCCTTTTTGTTCCTGTCTAAACTTTCTACATGCTGATGCATACAGTTATCTTGCTTTAAATGGATTTCAATCGTGCTGTTTTTCACTCGCCGTAGTCAGAAGCCACGCATGTGAAGTGGACCCGTATGGAATGCCGGGGGGATGTTCGCACGTCTGTCTGCTCAGCAGCCACTACAAAGCACGGACTTGTCGCTGCAGGACTGGCTTTATCCTGGGGAGTGATGGCAGGTCATGCAAAAGTATGTTATTTAAACCGCTAATATTCAAGGGTGTAGTTCGGAGTGTTATTTAACATGCTTATCAATAACACATGCTTATCAGTAACAGTAGAAATCACGTGGGCCACTTTAAGGTACTTTTGTTTTGCAACATGTACCTGACACTTTGTTGACGCTTCATATACTCCTTTCATCCCTAACAGTATTTGATCTGGCTTAGTTCATAGAAGTGGCAAGTTAAACCTGGGATGCTATTGAAAGAATTCTAAAAATCATCACAAGTTTTAAATCTATCTGTCTTACTCTTTCTTTATATACTCTGCATTCACACAGCACGTAGGTACTGAAATGCTGTTAAATAGTTTGTCACATCTAATTTCTACCCATAATTTATCTTGTAACTCAGAAGCAGACCATTAATGTGACTAAGTAGGGTTTTCCCCATAATACTTTGTGAAAGCAAGTTAGATTTGTGTACCTGTGGTTATACCTAGTATTACGTATATACAATCTGTTGATTGCCTGCAGTCAACAAGACAGTCCTCAAAGTTTTGGGGAACACCTATTTTTGCCTAGTTTCTTGATGGAATGGTATTGATTTAGTTTAGATGAAAGGCATGCAGTTAGATACTCTGGTGGATGCTGGTAGATGGATATATTTGATCTTGGTCAAATCTCATACGGTTTTCACAAACAGTTTGAACAAAAAAACCCCGAGAAACATTAGGAAAATTACGTATCTTAAAGAATTTTAAGAGGTATATAGATAGTGCTAAGGATCTAAAGATATTTATAAGTATTTTAAGGAAAAAAGAAAATCACCATACTAAGCATCAGTTATTTGTAGTTAACCTTCTTGATTAAATTGTAAAAATCTTCTCAGAAATGGGAAATTCTGGTATCTATGGTTTGTATCTCAGTATGAATGAACAGTGTGTGTTGATTTCTTGTATTCCTTCCTATTTGAGAGAAATTTACTGTAATCTCTTTGTCTCTGAGAAACTTCAGGTGAAAATCATAGTGTTTTATGTTTGCTGGAGTTTATGGTCTTGTTAGATTTCATGTTTACCTCAGTCATGGTCTACATTAACTTGATGGGTCCTAATGAATTGTACAATTGCATGTCTATGAAGCTATATATGTCCATTTCACAGTAGATGCAAAGTTACTGTGTGATCTAGAATTGCTTTTCAGTGGGAACTTTTCTAGAAAAAAATGAGTACATGTAAGCAGCTCACTGAAGTAATTTGTATTTTAATTAATGTAATGTAATTAGCTAGATTTCTTGAGTTTAGATAACTTCAGAATATATCAAAGTTTATTTTTTGGTATTGAATAGCACTCCTGCTCCCCACTAATTGTGCGAGTTAATTAAACAGTGACATTATGCACTGTAAAGAAGATTAGGCAGCATGAGTTGTTTATGTTTGTAATCTTTCTTTTGCAGGACCAAAGAATGAATTGTTTCTTTTTTATGGGAAGGGACGCCCAGGAATAATACGGGGAATGGACCTGAATACCAAAGTGTCTGATGAGTACATGATCCCTATAGAAAACTTGGTCAATCCTCGTGCTCTGGACTTCCATGCTGAAACCAATTACATTTATTTTGCTGATACAACCAGTTTCCTAATTGGACGACAGAAAATTGATGGCACAGAGCGAGAGACAATCCTCAAAGATGGTAGGCAATGCTAACTGATAGTGGCATTCAGAGTTGAACTGACATTTACAGATCATTTATAGCTTTATTTAAATCTATGGAAAACAGACCCAAGCAAGACCTTGAACAGAGTTGGAGCTACTTCTTTTTTTACAGCTTCCGGTTTATTTTTCCTGGGTGCAGAAATGTAAAGTTTGGTTAAGTTGCTCTGTTGTGAATTCTTACTTTGTCCATTTAAGCTTGTACCTTCCAGTAAGTAGCTCCTACATCTCCACTGCATTCTTTCAGTAGTCAGATACAATAGATCCATAATGTAGTTCTTTGTAGTCGTTCACTGAGCTATTCCGTATCCTTGTGGACTTTATAAGACTTCTTCACTCCAACCTCTATCACGGGGTGTATTCTGGAGCTTATTCAAGTAGTTTGGCAGGGTGAGACTTCCTGAAATGCTTGTAAACTCATTAGAAAAAAAGCATTTTCTTTCCTGATGCATTTTCTGTTGTATATGTGAAAGCAACAGGAAGGCCTAGGTGTTTTTGGAACCTTAATTAAGATGGTTGTACCATTTATTATAGCAGTGAGAGAAGATGCCAGCAGTGGTCTAGTTTCCACCTCTCGCACCACACTTCACAGAATCTCCCAGGTCTAGAATGATACCTCATCACACTAAATTCTGTTTGAGTGATGAAACCTCCAGTTTGTCAACCCATATTTCTTTTTCTTTTATGGACCCTTTTCATGGAAGACTGTT